>NW_027183571.1:125000-224017 GCF_041296385.1 Aphelocoma coerulescens | reverse complement strand
TGAGCTTTAGCTGCTTGGACTCAGGGATACCGAAGGTGTGTGAAAGTGACTGGGATGCGAGAATCATGTTGCACAGGGAACAGGGAAGGTCAGCAAATGTTTCCTGTCCTGGCACATCTCTCAGTCTGAACTGCAGCTGCAGATGCTTCACTTCCGCCAAGGACTCTGCCACCTTGAGAGAAGGATGCGCTCTATGGAGTTGAGAAAGAAAGTGCGTCTCACTAGCTTCTTTCCTCTACTTCATAGACAGCAAAGGGGCTATGAAAGGCAGCACTGGCTTTTTGTTCTAGGACTTCTTCTTTACAAGCAGCTGCTGGATGTTTGGAAGGGGGTTTGGGATATGCAAAAATGAGAGGCTAAGATGGTAAGAGGGTAAGATGGAAGTCATCTGGCAAAAGCAGAGCTCACAAAAGGGCCAGCTGAGAAAGCTCTTGCTGCCTACAACTTCAACTGCACCCCTCAAAGCAGCAGCACACACGCTGCTCTCGGCACTTTCCTTCTCAGCTCTACGCACCATCCTAAGCCTTGCCTCTCCCACACTCAGGATCCAAAGACAACGGCACCAGGGACTGCTCACACACTAAAGGCACCAGGACAAAAGGCTCACCAGCTTGGCCTTTGCATTCCCGCTGACAGCTCCACAGCTTGAACCCAGAGAACTGCCTGCTGCCAACAGCCTTTCCAATCACTCTGAGCACCTCATGACAAGGAGTGTGGGGAATGAATCTCCAGCAGCCTCCTGCCCCAGGCTGTCCCCCGGGAGCAGCCCTGCTCCAGGCCGTGACTGCCACCTGCACAGCCAAAGGACCCAGAGCCGGTGTTACACACCACGGCTGTGCCTGGCACAGAGACACCAGTGGCCACACAAGTGGCCATGGCACTGTCCACACACAGTCCCTGCTGCTGCTCCCCCAGCCGCTGGCACCAACTCCCAGCCACCCACTCCTAAAGCCACGGGGCCCACTGGGACACTGCGGGGGCTCGTGGAAGCCAGCGGCCATTGTGACACAGCGGGGCTGCACAGAGCCCACGGTGCTTTGTGACCCGTGGCTCCCAGGAGAGCCTTTGTGATGCTGGGGAACTACAAGGAAGCCTGGCTCCTCTGTGACACCACCACAGAAGCTCAGGGGAGCCCTGGAGACCGTGCTGATGCTATGGAACCTGATGCAACCCTGCCTCCTCTGTGACACCACAGAACCTCTGGGAGCCCTGGAGACCGTGCTGATGCTATGGAACCTGATGCAACCCTGCCTCCACTGTGACACCACAGAAGCTCAGGGAGCCCTGGAGACTGTGGTGATGCTATGGAACCTGATGCAACCCTGCCTCCACTGTGACACCACAGAACCTCTGGGGAGCCCTGGAGACCGTGCTGATGCTATGGAACCTGATGCAACCCTGCCTCCACTGTGACACCACAGAAGCTCAGGGAGCCCTGGAGACTGTGGTGATGCTATGGAACCTGATGCAACCCTGCCTCCACTGTGACACCACAGAACCTCTGGGAGCCCTGGAGACCGTGCTGATGCTATGGAACCTGATGCAACCCTGCCTCCACTGTGACACCACAGAAGCTCGGGGAGCTCTGCAGACCGTGGGGATGCTGGCGAAGCTGACGGAACCCTGGGCACCACAGTGACGCTATGGAACCTGGTGGAACCGAGGGGCCACAGTGACACTGTGGGGCCTTTTGGAAGCAACAGGACCCTGGTGGGAAGCCACGGGATGATTAATCCTGCACGAACCTGCTCCAGGTGGGCTCCTCTCTCCCGGCTTCCACAGGTGCTGCTAGGATCCCACTCGGCACTGGCTTGGCACGGGCTCACGGCTTCCTTTGGCAATGGCTCTGCTCCAGGATGGCATGCTGCAGAGAATGCAGGTAGATTTTGTGCTCACTCCTGGCATGCAGCTGGACAATAAAGCCTGATCCAGCCCCCCCTCAGCATATGTCCGGCTCTGGCATTGGGGCGGGGCAACTTGGGAGCAGCCCCAGCCCTGCTCCTGCTCCCGGCTGGGCACCCAGCTGCTGGGACACAGGTGTGTCCTGATGCCACCGTCTACTCCTTTGAGAAGGGGAGGACAGAGTGCATCAGGGAGTTTGGTGTGGCTTACATGCGGCAAGGAGAAGGTGCAGCCCCAAACTGGCTTTCACTTCTAGAACCTTTTGCTATTGCGGGAGCAGCTGCTGGAGCTTTTCAACCGAGCTGCAAGAGTGAAAAGTGTGATGGCATGTCTATCTGAGAAGGAAGGTTCGGTGCCGCAGCCTGTTGTGCACAATTTATATGCTGATAACAGAAGGGGGTGCTTTTGGAACGTTTTCCTTCCTGACACTTCTGTCTCTGTGAGCTTTAGCTGCTTGGACTCAGGGATACCGAAGGTGTGTGAAAGTGACTGGGATGCGAGAATCATGTTGCACAGGAACAGGAAGGTCAGCAAATGTTTCCTGTCCTGGCACATCTCTCAGTCTGAACTGCAGCTGCAGATGCTTCACTTCCGCCAAGGACTCTGCACCTTGAGAGAAGGATGCGCTCTATGGAGTTGAGAAAGAAAGTGCGTCTCACTAGCTTCTTTCCTCTACTTCATAGACAGCAAAGGGGCTATGAAAGGCAGCACTGGCTTTTTGTTCTAGGACTTCTTCTTTACAAGCAGCTGCTGGATGTTTGGAAGGGGGTTTGGGATATGCAAAAATGAGAGGCTAAGATGGTAAGAGGGTAAGATGGAAGTCATCTGGCAAAAGCAGAGCTCACAAAAGGGCCAGCTGAGAAAGCTCTTGCTGCCTACAACTTCAACTGCACCCCTCAAAGCAGCAGCACACACGCTGCCTCTCGGCACTTTCCTTCTCAGCTCTACGCACCATCCTAAGCCTTGCCTCTCCCACACTCAGGATCCAAAGACAACGGCACCAGGACTGCTCACACACTAAAGGCACCAGGACAAAAGGCTCACCAGCTTGGCCTTTGCATTCCCGCTGACAGCTCCACAGCTTGAACCCAGAGAACTGCCTGCTGCCAACAGCCTTTCCAATCACTCTGAGCACCTCATGACAAGGAGTGTGGGGAATGAATCTCCAGCAGCCTCCTGCCCCAGGCTGTCCCCCGGGAGCAGCCCTGCTCCAGGCCGTGACTGCCACCTGCACAGCCAAAGGACCCAGAGCCGGTGTTACACACCACGGCTGTGCCTGGCACAGAGACACCAGTGGCCACACAAGTGGCCATGGCACTGTCCACACACAGTCCCTGCTGCTGCTCCCCCAGCCGCTGGCACCAACTCCCAGCCACCCACTCCTAAAGCCACGGGGCCCACTGGACACTGCGGGGGCTCGTGGAAGCCAGCGGCCATTGTGACACAGCGGGGCTGCACAGAGCCCACGGTGCTTTGTGACCCGTGGCTCCCAGGAGAGCCTTTGTGATGCTGGGGAACTACAAGGAAGCCTGGCTCCTCTGTGACACCACCACAGAAGCTCAGGGGAGCCCTGGAGACCGTGCTGATGCTATGGAACCTGATGCAACCCTGCCTCCTCTGTGACACCACAGAACCTCTGGGAGCCCTGGAGACCGTGGTGATGCTATGGAACCTGATGCAACCCTGCCTCCACTGTGACACCACAGAAGCTCAGGGAGCCCTGGAGACTGTGGTGATGCTATGGAACCTGATGCAACCCTGCCTCACTGTGACACCACAGAACCTCTGGGAGCCCTGGAGACCGTGGTGATGCTATGGAACCTGATGCAACCCTGCCTCCACTGTGACACCACAGAACCTCTGGAGCCCTGGAGACCGTGCTGATGCTATGGAACCTGATGCAACCCTGCCTCCACTGTGACACCACAGAAGCTCGGGGAGCTCTGCAGACCGTGGGGATGCTGGCGAAGCTGACGGAACCCTGGGCACCACAGTGACGCTATGGAACCTGGTGGAACCGAGGGGCCACAGTGACACTGTGGGGCCTTTTGGAAGCAACAGGACCCTGGTGGGAAGCCACGGGATGATTAATCCTGCACGAACCTGCTCCAGGTGGGCTCCTCTCTCCCGGCTTCCACAGGTGCTGCTAGGATCCCACTCCGGCACTGGCTTGGCACGGGCTGACGGCTTCCTTTGGCAATGGCTCTGCTCCAGGATGGCATGCTGCAGAGAATGCAGGTAGATTTTGTGCTCACTCCTGGCATGCAGCTGGACAATAAAGCCTGATCCAGCCCCCCCTCAGCATATGTCCGGCTCTGGCATTGGGGCGGGGCAACTTTGGGAGCAGCCCCAGCCCTGCTCCTGCTCCCGGCTGGGCACCCAGCTGCTGGGACACAGGTGTGTCCTGATGCCACCGTCTACTCCTTTGAGAAGGGGGAGGACAGAGTGCATCAGGGGAGTTTGGTGTGGCTTACATGCGGCAAGGAGAAGGTGCAGCCCCAAACTGGCTTTCACTTCTAGAACCTTTTGCTATTGCGGGAGCAGCTGCTGGAGCTTTTCAACCGAGCTGCAAGAGTGAAAAGTGTGATGGCATGTCTATCTGAGAAGGAAGGTTCGGTGCCGCAGCCTGTTGTGCACAATTTATATGCTGATAAGAGAAGGGGGTGCTTTTGGAACGTTTCCTTCCTGACACTTCTGTCTCTGTGAGCTTTAGCTGCTTGGACTCAGGGATACCGAAGGTATGTGAAAGTGACTGGGATGCGAGAATCATGTTGCACAGGGAACAGGGAAGGTCAGCAAATGTTTCCTGTCCTGGCACATCTCTCAGTCTGAACTGCAGCTGCAGATGCTTCACTTCCGCCAAGGACTCTGCCACCTGAGAGAAGGATGCGCTCTATGGAGTTGAGAAAGAAAGTGCGTCTCACTAGCTTCTTTCCTCTACTTCATAGACAGCAAAGGGGCTATGAAAGGCAGCACTGGCTTTTTGTTCTAGGACTTCTTCTTTACAAGCAGCTGCTGGATGTTTGGAAGGGGGTTTGGGATATGCAAAAATGAGAGGCTAAGATGGTAAGAGGGTAAGATGGAAGTCATCTGGCAAAAGCAGAGCTCACAAAAGGGCCAGCTGAGAAAGCTCTTGCTGCCTACAACTTCAACTGCACCCCTCAAAGCAGCAGCACACACGCTGCTCTCGGCACTTTCCTTCTCAGCTCTACGCACCATCCTAAGCCTTGCCTCTCCCACACTCAGGATCCAAAGACAACGGCACCAGGGACTGCTCACACACTAAAGGCACCAGGACAAAAGGCTCAGCAGCTTGGCCTTTGCATTCCCGCTGACAGCTCCACAGCTTGAACCCAGAGAACTGCCTGCTGCCAACAGCCTTTCCAATCACTCTGAGCACCTCATGACAAGGAGTGTGGGGAATGAATCTCCAGCAGCCTCCTGCCCCAGCTGTCCCCCGGAGCAGCCCTGCTCCAGGCCGTGACTGCCACCTGCACAGCCAAAGGACCCAGAGCCGGTGTTACACACCACGGCTGTGCCTGGCACAGAGACACCAGTGGCCACACAAGTGGCCATGGCACTGTCCACACACAGTCCTGCTGCTGCTCCCCCAGCCGCTGGCACCAACTCCCAGCCACCCACTCCTAAAGCCACGGGGCCCACTGGGACACTGCGGGGGCTCGTGGAAGCCAGCGGCCATTGTGACACAGCGGGGCTGCACAGAGCCCACGGTGCTTTGTGACCCGTGGCTCCCAGGAGAGCCTTTGTGATGCTGGGGAACTACAAGGAAGCCTGGCTCCTCTGTGACACCACCACAGAAGCTCAGGGGAGCCCTGGAGACCGTGCTGATGCTATTGAACCTGATGCAACCCTGCCTCCTCTGTGACACCACAGAAGCTCTTGGAGCCCTGGAGACCGTGGTGATGCTATGGAACCTGATGCAACCCTGCCTCCTCTGTGACACCACAGAACCTCTGGGAGCCCTGGAGACCGTGCTGATGCTATGGAACCTGATGCAACCCTGCCTCCACTGTGACACCACAGAAGCTCAGGGAGCCCTGGAGACTGTGGTGATGCTATGGAACCTGATGCAACCCTGCCTCCACTGTGACACCACAGAACCTCTGGGAGCCCTGGAGACCGTGCTGATGCTATGGAACCTGATGCAACCCTGCCTCCACTGTGACACCACAGAAGCTCGGGGAGCTCTGCAGACCGTGGGGATGCTGGCGAAGCTGACGGAACCCTGGGCACCACAGTGACGCTATGGAACCTGGTGGAACCGAGGGGCCACAGTGACACTGTGGGGCCTTTTGGAAGCAACAGGACCCTGGTGGGAAGCCACGGGATGATTAATCCTGCACGAACCTGCTCCAGGTGGGCTCCTCTCTCCCGGCTTCCACAGGTGCTGCTAGGATCCCACTCCGGCACTGGCTTGGCACGGGCTGACGGCTTCCTTTGGCAATGGCTCTGCTCCAGGATGGCATGCTGCAGAGAATGCAGGTAGATTTTGTGCTCACTCCTGGCATGCAGCTGGACAATAAAGCCTGATCCAGCCCCCCCTCAGCATATGTCCGGCTCTGGCATTGGGGCGGGGCAACTTTGGGAGCAGCCCCAGCCCTGCTCCTGCTCCCGGCTGGGCACCCAGCTGCTGGGACACAGGTGTGTCCTGATGCCACCGTCTACTCCTTTGAGAAGGGGAGGACAGAGTGCATCAGGGAGTTTGGTGTGGCTTACATGCGGCAAGGAGAAGGTGCAGCCCCAAACTGGCTTTCACTTCTAGAACCTTTTGCTATTGCGGGAGCAGCTGCTGGAGCTTTTCAACCGAGCTGCAAGAGTGAAAAGTGTGATGGCATGTCTATCTGAGAAGGAAGGTTCGGTGCCGCAGCCTGTTGTGCACAATTTATATGCTGATAAGAGAAGGGGGTGCTTTTGGAACGTTTTCCTTCCTGACACTTCTGTCTCTGTGAGCTTTAGCTGCTTGGACTCAGGGATACCGAAGGTATGTGAAAGTGACTGGGATGCGAGAATCATGTTGCACAGGGAACAGGGAAGGTCAGCAAATGTTTCCTGTCCTGGCACATCTCTCAGTCTGAACTGCAGCTGCAGATGCTTCACTTCCGCCAAGGACTCTGCCACCTTGAGAGAAGGATGCGCTCTATGGAGTTGAGAAAGAAAGTGCGTCTCACTAGCTTCTTTCCTCTACTTCATAGACAGCAAAGGGGCTATGAAAGGCAGCACTGGCTTTTTGTTCTAGGACTTCTTCTTTACAAGCAGCTGCTGGATGTTTGGAAGGGGGTTTGGGATATGCAAAAATGAGAGGCTAAGATGGTAAGAGGGTAAGATGGAAGTCATCTGGCAAAAGCAGAGCTCACAAAAGGGCCAGCTGAGAAAGCTCTTGCTGCCTACAACTTCAACTGCACCCCTCAAAGCAGCAGCACACACGCTGCTCTCGGCACTTTCCTTCTCAGCTCTACGCACCATCCTAAGCCTTGCTCTCCCACACTCAGGATCCAAAGACAACGGCACCAGGGACTGCTCACACACTAAAGGCACCAGGACAAAAGGCTCACCAGCTTGGCCTTTGCATTCCCGCTGACAGCTCCACAGCTTGAACCCAGAGAACTGCCTGCTGCCAACAGCCTTTCCAATCACTCTGAGCACCTCATGACAAGGAGTGTGGGGAATGAATCTCCAGCAGCCTCCTGCCCCAGGCTGTCCCCCGGGAGCAGCCCTGCTCCAGGCCGTGACTGCCACCTGCACAGCCAAAGGACCCAGAGCCGGTGTTACACACCACGGCTGTGCCTGGCACAGAGACACCAGTGGCCACACAAGTGGCCATGGCACTGTCCACACACAGTCCCTGCTGCTGCTCCCCCAGCCGCTGGCACCAACTCCCAGCCACCCACTCCTAAAGCCACGGGGCCCACTGGGACACTGCGGGGGCTCGTGGAAGCCAGCGGCCATTGTGACACAGCGGGGCTGCACAGAGCCCACGGTGCTTTGTGACCCGTGGCTCCCAGGAGAGCCTTTGTGATGCTGGGGAACTACAAGGAAGCCTGGCTCCTCTGTGACACCACCACAGAAGCTCAGGGGAGCCCTGGAGACCGTGCTGATGCTATTGAACCTGATGCAACCCTGCCTCCTCTGTGACACCACAGAACCTCTGGGAGCCCTGGAGACCGTGGTGATGCTATGGAACCTGATGCAACCCTGCCTCCTCTGTGACACCACAGAACCTCTGGGAGCTCTGGAGACCGTGCTGATGCTATGGAACCTGATGCAACCCTGCCTCCACTGTGACACCACAGAAGCTCAGGGAGCCCTGGAGACTGTGGTGATGCTATGGAACCTGATGCAACCCTGCCTCCACTGTGACACCACAGAACCTCTGGGAGCCCTGGAGGACCGTGCTGATGCTATGGAACCTGATGCAACCCTGCCTCCACTGTGACACCACAGAAGCTCGGGGAGCTCTGCAGACCGTGGGGATGCTGGCGAAGCTGACGGAACCTGGGCACCACAGTGACGCTATGGAACCTGGTGGAACCGAGGGGCCACAGTGACACTGTGGGGCCTTTTGGAAGCAACAGGACCCTGGTGGGAAGCCACGGGATGATTAATCCTGCACGAACCTGCTCCAGGTGGGCTCCTCTCTCCCGGCTTCCACAGGTGCTGCTAGGATCCCACTCCGGCACTGGCTTGGCACGGGCTCACGGCTTCCTTTGGCAATGGCTCTGCTCCAGGATGGCATGCTGCAGAGAATGCAGGTAGATTTTGTGCTCACTCCTGGCATGCAGCTGGACAATAAAGCCTGATCCAGCCCCCCCTCAGCATATGTCCGGCTCTGGCATTGGGGCGGGGCAACTTTGGGAGCAGCCCCAGCCCTGCTCCTGCTCCCGGCTGGGCACCCAGCTGCTGGGACACAGGTGTGTCCTGATGCCACCGTCTACTCCTTTGAGAAGGGGAGGACAGAGTGCATCAGGGAGTTTGGTGTGGCTTACATGCGGCAAGGAGAAGGTGCAGCCCCAAACTGGCTTTCACTTCTAGAACCTTTTGCTATTGCGGGAGCAGCTGCTGGAGCTTTTCAACCGAGCTGCAAGAGTGAAAAGTGTGATGGCATGTCTATCTGAGAAGGAAGGTTCGGTGCCGCAGCCTGTTGTGCACAATTTATATGCTGATAACAGAAGGGGGTGCTTTTGGAACGTTTTCCTTCCTGACACTTCTGTCTCTGTGAGCTTTAGCTGCTTGGACTCAGGGATACCGAAGGTATGTGAAAGTGACTGGGATGCGAGAATCATGTTGCACAGGGAACAGGGAAGGTCAGCAAATGTTTCCTGTCCTGGCACATCTCTCAGTCTGAACTGCAGCTGCAGATGCTTCACTTCCGCCAAGGACTCTGCCACCTTGAGAGAAGGATGCGCTCTATGGAGTTGAGAAAGAAAGTGCGTCTCACTAGCTTCTTTCCTCTACTTCATAGACAGCAAAGGGGCTATGAAAGGCAGCACTGGCTTTTTGTTCTAGGACTTCTTCTTTACAAGCAGCTGCTGGATGTTTGGAAGGGGGTTTGGGATATGCAAAAATGAGAGGCTAAGATGGTAAGAGGGTAAGATGGAAGTCATCTGGCAAAAGCAGAGCTCACAAAAGGGCCAGCTGAGAAAGCTCTTGCTGCCTACAACTTCAACTGCACCCCTCAAAGCAGCAGCACACACGCTGCTCTCGGCACTTTCCTTCTCAGCTCTACGCACCATCCTAAGCCTTGCCTCTCCCACACTCAGGATCCAAAGACAACGGCACCAGGGACTGCTCACACACTAAAGGCACCAGGACAAAAGGCTCACCAGCTTGGCCTTTGCATTCCCGCTGACAGCTCCACAGCTTGAACCCAGAGAACTGCCTGCTGCCAACAGCCTTTCCAATCACTCTGAGCACCTCATGACAAGGAGTGTGGGGAATGAATCTCCAGCAGCCTCCTGCCCCAGGCTGTCCCCCGGGAGCAGCCCTGCTCCAGGCCGTGACTGCCACCTGCACAGCCAAAGGACCCAGAGCCGGTGTTACACACCACGGCTGTGCCTGGCACAGAGACACCAGTGGCCACACAAGTGGCCATGGCACTGTCCACACACAGTCCCTGCTGCTGCTCCCCCAGCCGCTGGCACCAACTCCCAGCCACCCACTCCTAAAGCCACGGGGCCCACTGGGACACTGCGGGGGCTCGTGGAAGCCAGCGGCCATTGTGACACAGCGGGGCTGCACAGAGCCCACGGTGCTTTGTGACCCGTGGCTCCCAGGAGAGCCTTTGTGATGCTGGGGAACTACAAGGAAGCCTGGCTCCTCTGTGACACCACCACAGAAGCTCAGGGGAGCCCTGGAGACCGTGCTGATGCTATTGAACCTGATGCAACCCTGCCTCCTCTGTGACACCACAGAACCTCTGGGAGCCCTGGAGACCGTGGTGATGCTATGGAACCTGATGCAACCCTGCCTCCTCTGTGACACCACAGAACCTCTGGGAGCCCTGGAGACCGTGCTGATGCTATGGAACCTGATGCAACCCTGCCTCCACTGTGACACCACAGAAGCTCAGGGAGCCCTGGAGACTGTGGTGATGCTATGGAACCTGATGCAACCCTGCCTCCACTGTGACACCACAGAACCTCTGGGAGCCCTGGAGACTGTGGTGATGCTATGGAACCTGATGCAACCCTGCCTCCACTGTGACACCACAGAAGCTCGGGGAGCTCTGCAGACCGTGGGGATGCTGGCGAAGCTGACGGAACCCTGGGCACCACAGTGACGCTATGGAACCTGGTGGAACCGAGGGGCCACAGTGACACTGTGGGGCCTTTTGGAAGCAACAGGACCCTGGTGGGAAGCCACGGGATGATTAATCCTGCACGAACCTGCTCCAGGTGGGCTCCTCTCTCCCGGCTTCCACAGGTGCTGCTAGGATCCCACTCCGGCACTGGCTTGGCACGGGCTCACGGCTTCCTTTGGCAATGGCTCTGCTCCAGGATGGCATGCTGCAGAGAATGCAGGTAGATTTTGTGCTCACTCCTGGCATGCAGCTGGACAATAAAGCCTGATCCAGCCCCCCCTCAGCATATGTCCGGCTCTGGCATTGGGGCGGGGCAACTTTGGGAGCAGCCCCAGCCCTGCTCCTGCTCCCGGCTGGGCACCCAGCTGCTGGGACACAGGTGTGTCCTGATGCCACCGTCTACTCCTTTGAGAAGGGGAGGACAGAGTGCATCAGGGAGTTTGGTGTGGCTTACATGCGGCAAGGAGAAGGTGCAGCCCCAAACTGGCTTTCACTTCTAGAACCTTTTGCTATTGCGGGAGCAGCTGCTGGAGCTTTTCAACCGAGCTGCAAGAGTGAAAAGTGTGATGGCATGTCTATCTGAGAAGGAAGGTTCGGTGCCGCAGCCTGTTGTGCACAATTTATATGCTGATAACAGAAGGGGGTGCTTTTGGAACGTTTTCCTTCCTGACACTTCTGTCTCTGTGAGCTTTAGCTGCTTGGACTCAGGGATACCGAAGGTGTGTGAAAGTGACTGGGATGCGAGAATCATGTTGCACAGGGAACAGGGAAGGTCAGCAAATGTTTCCTGTCCTGGCACATCTCTCAGTCTGAACTGCAGCTGCAGATGCTTCACTTCCGCCAAGGACTCTGCCACCTTGAGAGAAGGATGCGCTCTATGGAGTTGAGAAAGAAAGTGCGTCTCACTAGCTTCTTTCCTCTACTTCATAGACAGCAAAGGGGCTATGAAAGGCAGCACTGGCTTTTTGTTCTAGGACTTCTTCTTTACAAGCAGCTGCTGGATGTTTGGAAGGGGGTTTGGGATATGCAAAAATGAGAGGCTAAGATGGTAAGAGGGTAAGATGGAAGTCATCTGGCAAAAGCAGAGCTCACAAAAGGGCCAGCTGAGAAAGCTCTTGCTGCCTACAACTTCAACTGCACCCCTCAAAGCAGCAGCACACACGCTGCTCTCGGCACTTTCCTTCTCAGCTCTACGCACCATCCTAAGCCTTGCCTCTCCCACACTCAGGATCCAAAGACAACGGCACCAGGGACTGCTCACACACTAAAGGCACCAGGACAAAAGGCTCACCAGCTTGGCCTTTGCATTCCCGCTGACAGCTCCACAGCTTGAACCCAGAGAACTGCCTGCTGCCAACAGCCTTTCCAATCACTCTGAGCACCTCATGACAAGGAGTGTGGGGAATGAATCTCCAGCAGCCTCCTGCCCCAGGCTGTCCCCCGGGAGCAGCCCTGCTCCAGGCCGTGACTGCCACCTGCACAGCCAAAGGACCCAGAGCCGGTGTTACACACCACGGCTGTGCCTGGCACAGAGACACCAGTGGCCACACAAGTGGCCATGGCACTGTCCACACACAGTCCCTGCTGCTGCTCCCCCAGCCGCTGGCACCAACTCCCAGCCACCCACTCCTAAAGCCACGGGGCCCACTGGGACACTGCGGGGGCTCGTGGAAGCCAGCGGCCATTGTGACACAGCGGGGCTGCACAGAGCCCACGGTGCTTTGTGACCCGTGGCTCCCAGGAGAGCCTTTGTGATGCTGGGGAACTACAAGGAAGCCTGGCTCCTCTGTGACACCACCACAGAAGCTCAGGGGAGCCCTGGAGACCGTGCTGATGCTATGGAACCTGATGCAACCCTGCCTCCTCTGTGACACCACAGAACCTCTGGGAGCCCTGGAGACCGTGCTGATGCTATGGAACCTGATGCAACCCTGCCTCCACTGTGACACCACAGAAGCTCAGGGAGCCCTGGAGACTGTGGTGATGCTATGGAACCTGATGCAACCCTGCCTCCACTGTGACACCACAGAACCTCTGGGAGCCCTGGAGACCGTGCTGATGCTATGGAACCTGATGCAACCCTGCCTCCACTGTGACACCACAGAAGCTCAGGGAGCCCTGGAGACTGTGGTGATGCTATGGAACCTGATGCAACCCTGCCTCCACTGTGACACCACAGAACCTCTGGGAGCCCTGGAGACCGTGCTGATGCTATGGAACCTGATGCAACCCTGCCTCCACTGTGACACCACAGAAGCTCGGGGAGCTCTGCAGACCGTGGGGATGCTGGCGAAGCTGACGGAACCCTGGGCACCACAGTGACGCTATGGAACCTGGTGGAACCGAGGGGCCACAGTGACACTGTGGGGCCTTTTGGAAGCAACAGGACCCTGGTGGGAAGCCACGGGATGATTAATCCTGCACGAACCTGCTCCAGGTGGGCTCCTCTCTCCCGGCTTCCACAGGTGCTGCTAGGATCCCACTCCGGCACTGGCTTGGCACGGGCTGACGGCTTCCTTTGGCAATGGCTCTGCTCCAGGATGGCATGCTGCAGAGAATGCAGGTAGATTTTGTGCTCACTCCTGGCATGCAGCTGGACAATAAAGCCTGATCCAGCCCCCCCTCAGCATATGTCCGGCTCTGGCATTGGGGCGGGGCAACTTTGGGAGCAGCCCCAGCCCTGCTCCTGCTCCCGGCTGGGCACCCAGCTGCTGGGACACAGGTGTGTCCTGATGCCACCGTCTACTCCTTTGAGAAGGGGAGGACAGAGTGCATCAGGGAGTTTGGTGTGGCTTACATGCGGCAAGGAGAAGGTGCAGCCCCAAACTGGCTTTCACTTCTAGAACCTTTTGCTATTGCGGGAGCAGCTGCTGGAGCTTTTCAACCGAGCTGCAAGAGTGAAAAGTGTGATGGCATGTCTATCTGAGAAGGAAGGTTCGGTGCCGCAGCCTGTTGTGCACAATTTATATGCTGATAACAGAAGGGGGTGCTTTTGGAACGTTTTCCTTCCTGACACTTCTGTCTCTGTGAGCTTTAGCTGCTTGGACTCAGGGATACCGAAGGTATGTGAAAGTGACTGGGATGCGAGAATCATGTTGCACAGGGAACAGGGAAGGTCAGCAAATGTTTCCTGTCCTGGCACATCTCTCAGTCTGAACTGCAGCTGCAGATGCTTCACTTCCGCCAAGGACTCTGCCACCTTGAGAGAAGGATGCGCTCTATGGAGTTGAGAAAGAAAGTGCGTCTCACTAGCTTCTTTCCTCTACTTCATAGACAGCAAAGGGGCTATGAAAGGCAGCACTGGCTTTTTGTTCTAGGACTTCTTCTTTACAAGCAGCTGCTGGATGTTTGGAAGGGGGTTTGGGATATGCAAAAATGAGAGGCTAAGATGGTAAGAGGGTAAGATGGAAGTCATCTGGCAAAAGCAGAGCTCACAAAAGGGCCAGCTGAGAAAGCTCTTGCTGCCTACAACTTCAACTGCACCCCTCAAAGCAGCAGCACACACGCTGCTCTCGGCACTTTCCTTCTCAGCTCTACGCACCATCCTAAGCCTTGCCTCTCCCACACTCAGGATCCAAAGACAACGGCACCAGGGACTGCTCACACACTAAAGGCACCAGGACAAAAGGCTCACCAGCTTGGCCTTTGCATTCCCGCTGACAGCTCCACAGCTTGAACCCAGAGAACTGCCTGCTGCCAACAGCCTTTCCAATCACTCTGAGCACCTCATGACAAGGAGTGTGGGGAATGAATCTCCAGCAGCCTCCTGCCCCAGGCTGTCCCCCGGGAGCAGCCCTGCTCCAGGCCGTGACTGCCACCTGCACAGCCAAAGGACCCAGAGCCGGTGTTACACACCACGGCTGTGCCTGGCACAGAGACACCAGTGGCCACACAAGTGGCCATGGCACTGTCCACACACAGTCCCTGCTGCTGCTCCCCCAGCCGCTGGCACCAACTCCCAGCCACCCACTCCTAAAGCCACGGGGCCCACTGGGACACTGCGGGGGCTCGTGGAAGCCAGCGGCCATTGTGACACAGCGGGGCTGCACAGAGCCCACGGTGCTTTGTGACCCGTGGCTCCCAGGAGAGCCTTTGTGATGCTGGGGAACTACAAGGAAGCCTGCCTCCTCTGTGACACCACCACAGAAGCTCAGGGGAGCCCTGGAGACCGTGCTGATGCTATTGAACCTGATGCAACCCTGCCTCCTCTGTGACACCACAGAACCTCTGGGAGCCCTGGAGACCGTGGTGATGCTATGGAACCTGATGCAACCCTGCCTCCACTGTGACACCACAGAAGCTCAGGGAGCCCTGGAGACTGTGGTGATGCTATGGAACCTGATGCAACCCTGCCTCCACTGTGACACCACAGAACCTCTGGGAGCCCTGGAGACCGTGGTGATGCTATGGAACCTGATGCAACCCTGCCTCCACTGTGACACCACAGAACCTCTGGGAGCCCTGGAGACCGTGCTGATGCTATGGAACCTGATGCAACCCTGCCTCCACTGTGACACCACAGAAGCTCGGGGAGCTCTGCAGACCGTGGGGATGCTGGCGAAGCTGACGGAACCCTGGGCACCACAGTGACGCTATGGAACCTGGTGGAACCGAGGGGCCACAGTGACACTGTGGGGCCTTTTGGAAGCAACAGGACCCTGGTGGGAAGCCACGGGATGATTAATCCTGCACGAACCTGCTCCAGGTGGGCTCCTCTCTCCCGGCTTCCACAGGTGCTGCTAGGATCCCACTCCGGCACTGGCTTGGCACGGGCTCACGGCTTCCTTTGGCAATGGCTCTGCTCCAGGATGGCATGCTGCAGAGAATGCAGGTAGATTTTGTGCTCACTCCTGGCATGCAGCTGGACAATAAAGCCTGATCCAGCCCCCCCTCAGCATATGTCCGGCTCTGGCATTGGGGCGGGGCAACTTTGGGAGCAGCCCCAGCCCTGCTCCTGCTCCCGGCTGGGCACCCAGCTGCTGGGACACAGGTGTGTCCTGATGCCACCGTCTACTCCTTTGAGAAGGGGAGGACAGAGTGCATCAGGGAGTTTGGTGTGGCTTACATGCGGCAAGGAGAAGGTGCAGCCCCAAACTGGCTTTCACTTCTAGAACCTTTTGCTATTGCGGGAGCAGCTGCTGGAGCTTTTCAACCGAGCTGCAAGAGTGAAAAGTGTGATGGCATGTCTATCTGAGAAGGAAGGTTCGGTGCCGCAGCCTGTTGTGCACAATTTATATGCTGATAAGAGAAGGGGGTGCTTTTGGAACGTTTTCCTTCCTGACACTTCTGTCTCTGTGAGCTTTAGCTGCTTGGACTCAGGGATACCGAAGGTATGTGAAAGTGACTGGGATGCGAGAATCATGTTGCACAGGGAACAGGGAAGGTCAGCAAATGTTTCCTGTCCTGGCACATCTCTCAGTCTGAACTGCAGCTGCAGATGCTTCACTTCCGCCAAGGACTCTGCCACCTTGAGAGAAGGATGCGCTCTATGGAGTTGAGAAAGAAAGTGCGTCTCACTAGCTTCTTTCCTCTACTTCATAGACAGCAAAGGGGCTATGAAAGGCAGCACTGGCTTTTTGTTCTAGGACTTCTTCTTTACAAGCAGCTGCTGGATGTTTGGAAGGGGGTTTGGGATATGCAAAAATGAGAGGCTAAGATGGTAAGAGGGTAAGATGGAAGTCATCTGGCAAAAGCAGAGCTCACAAAAGGGCCAGCTGAGAAAGCTCTTGCTGCCTACAACTTCAACTGCACCCCTCAAAGCAGCAGCACACACGCTGCTCTCGGCACTTTCCTTCTCAGCTCTACGCACCATCCTAAGCCTTGCCTCTCCCACACTCAGGATCCAAAGACAACGGCACCAGGGACTGCTCACACACTAAAGGCACCAGGACAAAAGGCTCAGCAGCTTGGCCTTTGCATTCCCGCTGACAGCTCCACAGCTTGAACCCAGAGAACTGCCTGCTGCCAACAGCCTTTCCAATCACTCTGAGCACCTCATGACAAGGAGTGTGGGGAATGAATCTCCAGCAGCCTCCTGCCCCAGGCTGTCCCCCGGGAGCAGCCCTGCTCCAGGCCGTGACTGCCACCTGCACAGCCAAAGGACCCAGAGCCGGTGTTACACACCACGGCTGTGCCTGGCACAGAGACACCAGTGGCCACACAAGTGGCCATGGCACTGTCCACACACAGTCCCTGCTGCTGCTCCCCCAGCCGCTGGCACCAACTCCCAGCCACCCACTCCTAAAGCCACGGGGCCCACTGGGACACTGCGGGGGCTCGTGGAAGCCAGCGGCCATTGTGACACAGCGGGGCTGCACAGAGCCCACGGTGCTTTGTGACCCGTGGCTCCCAGGAGAGCCTTTGTGATGCTGGGGAACTACAAGGAAGCCTGGCTCCTCTGTGACACCACCACAGAAGCTCAGGGGAGCCCTGGAGACCGTGCTGATGCTATTGAACCTGATGCAACCCTGCCTCCTCTGTGACACCACAGAAGCTCTTGGAGCCCTGGAGACCGTGGTGATGCTATGGAACCTGATGCAACCCTGCCTCCTCTGTGACACCACAGAACCTCTGGGAGCCCTGGAGACCGTGCTGATGCTATGGAACCTGATGCAACCCTGCCTCCACTGTGACACCACAGAAGCTCAGGGAGCCCTGGAGACTGTGGTGATGCTATGGAACCTGATGCAACCCTGCCTCCACTGTGACACCACAGAACCTCTGGGAGCCCTGGAGACCGTGCTGATGCTATGGAACCTGATGCAACCCTGCCTCCACTGTGACACCACAGAAGCTCGGGGAGCTCTGCAGACCGTGGGGATGCTGGCGAAGCTGACGGAACCCTGGGCACCACAGTGACGCTATGGAACCTGGTGGAACCGAGGGGCCACAGTGACACTGTGGGGCCTTTTGGAAGCAACAGGACCCTGGTGGGAAGCCACGGGATGATTAATCCTGCACGAACCTGCTCCAGGTGGGCTCCTCTCTCCCGGCTTCCACAGGTGCTGCTAGGATCCCACTCCGGCACTGGCTTGGCACGGGCTCACGGCTTCCTTTGGCAATGGCTCTGCTCCAGGATGGCATGCTGCAGAGAATGCAGGTAGATTTTGTGCTCACTCCTGGCATGCAGCTGGACAATAAAGCCTGATCCAGCCCCCCCTCAGCATATGTCCGGCTCTGGCATTGGGGCGGGGCAACTTTGGGAGCAGCCCCAGCCCTGCTCCTGCTCCCGGCTGGGCACCCAGCTGCTGGGACACAGGTGTGTCCTGATGCCACCGTCTACTCCTTTGAGAAGGGGAGGACAGAGTGCATCAGGGAGTTTGGTGTGGCTTACATGCGGCAAGGAGAAGGTGCAGCCCCAAACTGGCTTTCACTTCTAGAACCTTTTGCTATTGCGGGAGCAGCTGCTGGAGCTTTTCAACCGAGCTGCAAGAGTGAAAAGTGTGATGGCATGTCTATCTGAGAAGGAAGGTTCGGTGCCGCAGCCTGTTGTGCACAATTTATATGCTGATAAGAGAAGGGGGTGCTTTTGGAACGTTTTCCTTCCTGACACTTCTGTCTCTGTGAGCTTTAGCTGCTTGGACTCAGGGATACCGAAGGTATGTGAAAGTGACTGGGATGCGAGAATCATGTTGCACAGGGAACAGGGAAGGTCAGCAAATGTTTCCTGTCCTGGCACATCTCTCAGTCTGAACTGCAGCTGCAGATGCTTCACTTCCGCCAAGGACTCTGCCACCTTGAGAGAAGGATGCGCTCTATGGAGTTGAGAAAGAAAGTGCGTCTCACTAGCTTCTTTCCTCTACTTCATAGACAGCAAAGGGGCTATGAAAGGCAGCACTGGCTTTTTGTTCTAGGACTTCTTCTTTACAAGCAGCTGCTGGATGTTTGGAAGGGGGTTTGGGATATGCAAAAATGAGAGGCTAAGATGGTAAGAAGGTAAGATGGAAGTCATCTGGCAAAAGCAGAGCTCACAAAAGGGCCAGCTGAGAAAGCTCTTGCTGCCTACAACTTCAACTGCACCCCTCAAAGCAGCAGCACACACGCTGCTCTCGGCACTTTCCTTCTCAGCTCTACGCACCATCCTAAGCCTTGCCTCTCCCACACTCAGGATCCAAAGACAACGGCACCAGGGACTGCTCACACACTAAAGGCACCAGGACAAAAGGCTCACCAGCTTGGCCTTTGCATTCCCGCTGACAGCTCCACAGCTTGAACCCAGAGAACTGCCTGCTGCCAACAGCCTTTCCAATCACTCTGAGCACCTCATGACAAGGAGTGTGGGGAATGAATCTCCAGCAGCCTCCTGCCCCAGGCTGTCCCCCGGGAGCAGCCCTGCTCCAGGCCGTGACTGCCACCTGCACAGCCAAAGGACCCAGAGCCGGTGTTACACACCACGGCTGTGCCTGGCACAGAGACACCAGTGGCCACACAAGTGGCCATGGCACTGTCCACACACAGTCCCTGCTGCTGCTCCCCCAGCCGCTGGCACCAACTCCCAGCCACCCACTCCTAAAGCCACGGGGCCCACTGGGACACTGCGGGGGCTCGTGGAAGCCAGCGGCCATTGTGACACAGCGGGGCTGCACAGAGCCCACGGTGCTTTGTGACCCGTGGCTCCCAGGAGAGCCTTTGTGATGCTGGGGAACTACAAGGAAGCCTGGCTCCTCTGTGACACCACCACAGAAGCTCAGGGGAGCCCTGGAGACCGTGCTGATGCTATGGAACCTGATGCAACCCTGCCTCCTCTGTGACACCACAGAACCTCTGGGAGCCCTGGAGACCGTGCTGATGCTATGGAACCTGATGCAACCCTGCCTCCACTGTGACACCACAGAAGCTCAGGGAGCCCTGGAGACTGTGGTGATGCTATGGAACCTGATGCAACCCTGCCTCCACTGTGACACCACAGAACCTCTGGGAGCCCTGGAGACCGTGCTGATGCTATGGAACCTGATGCAACCCTGCCTCCACTGTGACACCACAGAAGCTCGGGGAGCTCTGCAGACCGTGGGGATGCTGGCGAAGCTGACGGAACCCTGGGCACCACAGTGACGCTATGGAACCTGGTGGAACCGAGGGGCCACAGTGACACTGTGGGGCCTTTTGGAAGCAACAGGACCCTGGTGGGAAGCCACGGGATGATTAATCCTGCACGAACCTGCTCCAGGTGGGCTCCTCTCTCCCGGCTTCCACAGGTGCTGCTAGGATCCCACTCCGGCACTGGCTTGGCACGGGCTGACGGCTTCCTTTGGCAATGGCTCTGCTCCAGGATGGCATGCTGCAGAGAATGCAGGTAGATTTTGTGCTCACTCCTGGCATGCAGCTGGACAATAAAGCCTGATCCAGCCCCCCCTCAGCATATGTCCGGCTCTGGCATTGGGGCGGGGCAACTTTGGGAGCAGCCCCAGCCCTGCTCCTGCTCCCGGCTGGGCACCCAGCTGCTGGGACACAGGTGTGTCCTGATGCCACCGTCTACTCCTTTGAGAAGGGGAGGACAGAGTGCATCAGGGAGTTTGGTGTGGCTTACATGCGGCAAGGAGAAGGTGCAGCCCCAAACTGGCTTTCACTTCTAGAACCTTTTGCTATTGCGGGAGCAGCTGCTGGAGCTTTTCAACCGAGCTGCAAGAGTGAAAAGTGTGATGGCATGTCTATCTGAGAAGGAAGGTTCGGTGCCGCAGCCTGTTGTGCACAATTTATATGCTGATAAGAGAAGGGGGTGCTTTTGGAACGTTTTCCTTCCTGACACTTCTGTCTCTGTGAGCTTTAGCTGCTTGGACTCAGGGGTACCGAAGGTATGTGAAAGTGACTGGGATGCGAGAATCATGTTGCACAGGGAACAGGGAAGGTCACCAAATGTTTCCTGTCCTGGCACATCTCTCAGTCTGAACTGCAGCTGCAGATGCTTCACTTCCGCCAAGGACTCTGCCACCTTGAGAGAAGGATGCGCTCTATGGAGTTGAGAAAGAAAGTGCGTCTCACTAGCTTCTTTCCTCTACTTCATAGACAGCAAAGGGGCTATGAAAGGCAGCACTGGCTTTTTGTTCTAGGACTTCTTCTTTACAAGCAGCTGCTGGATGTTTGGAAGGGGGTTTGGGATATGCAAAAATGAGAGGCTAAGATGGTAAGAGGGTAAGATGGAAGTCATCTGGCAAAAGCAGAGCTCACAAAAGGGCCAGCTGAGAAAGCTCTTGCTGCCTACAACTTCAACTGCACCCCTCAAAGCAGCAGCACACACGCTGCTCTCGGCACTTTCCTTCTCAGCTCTACGCACCATCCTAAGCCTTGCCTCTCCCACACTCAGGATCCAAAGACAACGGCACCAGGGACTGCTCACACACTAAAGGCACCAGGACAAAAGGCTCACCAGCTTGGCCTTTGCATTCCCGCTGACAGCTCCACAGCTTGAACCCAGAGAACTGCCTGCTGCCAACAGCCTTTCCAATCACTCTGAGCACCTCATGACAAGGAGTGTGGGGAATGAATCTCCAGCAGCCTCCTGCCCCAGGCTGTCCCCCGGGAGCAGCCCTGCTCCAGGCTGTGACTGCCACCTGCACAGCCAAAGGACCCAGAGCCGGTGTTACACACCACGGCTGTGCCTGGCACAGAGACACCAGTGGCCACACAAGTGGCCATGGCACTGTCCACACACAGTCCCTGCTGCTGCTCCCCCAGCCGCTGGCACCAACTCCCAGCCACCCACTCCTAAAGCCACGGGGCCCACTGGGACACTGCGGGGGCTCGTGGAAGCCAGCGGCCATTGTGACACAGCGGGGCTGCACAGAGCCCACGGTGCTTTGTGACCCGTGGCTCCCAGGAGAGCCTTTGTGATGCTGGGGAACTACAAGGAAGCCTGGCTCCTCTGTGACACCACCACAGAAGCTCAGGGGAGCCCTGGAGACCGTGGTGATGCTATGGAACCTGATGCAACCCTGCCTCCACTGTGACACCACAGAAGCTCAGGGAGCCCTGGAGACTGTGGTGATGCTATGGAACCTGATGCAACCCTGCCTCCACTGTGACACCACAGAACCTCTGGGAGCCCTGGAGACCGTGCTGATGCTATGGAACCTGATGCAACCCTGCCTCCACTGTGACACCACAGAAGCTCGGGGAGCTCTGCAGACCGTGGGGATGCTGGCGAAGCTGACGGAACCCTGGGCACCACAGTGACGCTATGGAACCTGGTGGAACCGAGGGGCCACAGTGACACTGTGGGGCCTTTTGGAAGCAACAGGACCCTGGTGGGAAGCCACGGGATGATTAATCCTGCACGAACCTGCTCCAGGTGGGCTCCTCTCTCCCGGCTTCCACAGGTGCTGCTAGGATCCCACTCCGGCACTGGCTTGGCACGGGCTGACGGCTTCCTTTGGCAATGGCTCTGCTCCAGGATGGCATGCTGCAGAGAATGCAGGTAGATTTTGTGCTCACTCCTGGCATGCAGCTGGACAATAAAGCCTGATCCAGCCCCCCCTCAGCATATGTCCGGCTCTGGCATTGGGGCGGGGCAACTTTGGGAGCAGCCCCAGCCCTGCTCCTGCTCCCGGCTGGGCACCCAGCTGCTGGGACACAGGTGTGTCCTGATGCCACCGTCTACTCCTTTGAGAAGGGGAGGACAGAGTGCATCAGGGAGTTTGGTGTGGCTTACATGCGGCAAGGAGAAGGTGCAGCCCCAAACTGGCTTTCACTTCTAGAACCTTTTGCTATTGCGGGAGCAGCTGCTGGAGCTTTTCAACCGAGCTGCAAGAGTGAAAAGTGTGATGGCATGTCTATCTGAGAAGGAAGGTTCGGTGCCGCAGCCTGTTGTGCACAATTTATATGCTGATAAGAGAAGGGGGTGCTTTTGGAACGTTTTCCTTCCTGACACTTCTGTCTCTGTGAGCTTTAGCTGCTTGGACTCAGGGATACCGAAGGTATGTGAAAGTGACTGGGATGCGAGAATCATGTTGCACAGGGAACAGGGAAGGTCAGCAAATGTTTCCTGTCCTGGCACATCTCTCAGTCTGAACTGCAGCTGCAGATGCTTCACTTCCGCCAAGGACTCTGCCACCTTGAGAGAAGGATGCGCTCTATGGAGTTGAGAAAGAAAGTGCGTCTCACTAGCTTCTTTCCTCTACTTCATAGACAGCAAAGGGGCTATGAAAGGCAGCACTGGCTTTTTGTTCTAGGACTTCTTCTTTACAAGCAGCTGCTGGATGTTTGGAAGGGGGTTTGGGATATGCAAAAATGAGAGGCTAAGATGGTAAGAGGGTAAGATGGAAGTCATCTGGCAAAAGCAGAGCTCACAAAAGGGCCAGCTGAGAAAGCTCTTGCTGCCTACAACTTCAACTGCACCCCTCAAAGCAGCAGCACACACGCTGCTCTCGGCACTTTCCTTCTCAGCTCTACGCACCATCCTAAGCCTTGCCTCTCCCACACTCAGGATCCAAAGACAACGGCACCAGGGACTGCTCACACACTAAAGGCACCAGGACAAAAGGCTCACCAGCTTGGCCTTTGCATTCCCGCTGACAGCTCCACAGCTTGAACCCAGAGAACTGCCTGCTGCCAACAGCCTTTCCAATCACTCTGAGCACCTCATGACAAGGAGTGTGGGGAATGAATCTCCAGCAGCCTCCTGCCCCAGGCTGTCCCCCGGGAGCAGCCCTGCTCCAGGCCGTGACTGCCACCTGCACAGCCAAAGGACCCAGAGCCGGTGTTACACACCACGGCTGTGCCTGGCACAGAGACACCAGTGGCCACACAAGTGGCCATGGCACTGTCCACACACAGTCCCTGCTGCTGCTCCCCCAGCCGCTGGCACCAACTCCCAGCCACCCACTCCTAAAGCCACGGGGCCCACTGGGACACTGCGGGGGCTCGTGGAAGCCAGCGGCCATTGTGACACAGCGGGGCTGCACAGAGCCCACGGTGCTTTGTGACCCGTGGCTCCCAGGAGAGCCTTTGTGATGCTGGGGAACTACAAGGAAGCCTGCCTCCTCTGTGACACCACCACAGAAGCTCAGGGGAGCCCTGGAGACCGTGCTGATGCTATTGAACCTGATGCAACCCTGCCTCCTCTGTGACACCACAGAACCTCTGGGAGCCCTGGAGACCGTGGTGATGCTATGGAACCTGATGCAACCCTGCCTCCTCTGTGACACCACAGAACCTCTGGGAGCTCTGGAGACCGTGCTGATGCTATGGAACCTGATGCAACCCTGCCTCCACTGTGACACCACAGAAGCTCAGGGAGCCCTGGAGACTGTGGTGATGCTATGGAACCTGATGCAACCCTGCCTCCACTGTGACACCACAGAACCTCTGGGAGCCCTGGAGACCGTGCTGATGCTATGGAACCTGATGCAACCCTGCCTCCACTGTGACACCACAGAAGCTCGGGGAGCTCTGCAGACCGTGGGGATGCTGGCGAAGCTGACGGAACCCTGGGCACCACAGTGACGCTATGGAACCTGGTGGAACCGAGGGGCCACAGTGACACTGTGGGGCCTTTTGGAAGCAACAGGACCCTGGTGGGAAGCCACGGGATGATTAATCCTGCACGAACCTGCTCCAGGTGGGCTCCTCTCTCCCGGCTTCCACAGGTGCTTCTAGGATCCCACTCCGGCACTGGCTTGGCACGGGCTCACGGCTTCCTTTGGCAATGGCTCTGCTCCAGGATGGCATGCTGCAGAGAATGCAGGTAGATTTTGTGCTCACTCCTGGCATGCAGCTGGACAATAAAGCCTGATCCAGCCCCCCCTCAGCATATGTCCGGCTCTGGCATTGGGGCGGGGCAACTTTGGGAGCAGCCCCAGCCCTGCTCCTGCTCCCGGCTGGGCACCCAGCTGCTGGGACACAGGTGTGTCCTGATGCCACCGTCTACTCCTTTGAGAAGGGGAGGACAGAGTGCATCAGGGAGTTTGGTGTGGCTTACATGCGGCAAGGAGAAGGTGCAGCCCCAAACTGGCTTTCACTTCTAGAACCTTTTGCTATTGCGGGAGCAGCTGCTGGAGCTTTTCAACCGAGCTGCAAGAGTGAAAAGTGTGATGGCATGTCTATCTGAGAAGGAAGGTTCGGTGCCGCAGCCTGTTGTGCACAATTTATATGCTGATAACAGAAGGGGGTGCTTTTGGAACGTTTTCCTTCCTGACACTTCTGTCTCTGTGAGCTTTAGCTGCTTGGACTCAGGGATACCGAAGGTATGTGAAAGTGACTGGGATGCGAGAATCATGTTGCACAGGGAACAGGGAAGGTCAGCAAATGTTTCCTGTCCTGGCACATCTCTCAGTCTGAACTGCAGCTGCAGATGCTTCACTTCCGCCAAGGACTCTGCCACCTTGAGAGAAGGATGCGCTCTATGGAGTTGAGAAAGAAAGTGCGTCTCACTAGCTTCTTTCCTCTACTTCATAGACAGCAAAGGGGCTATGAAAGGCAGCACTGGCTTTTTGTTCTAGGACTTCTTCTTTACAAGCAGCTGCTGGATGTTTGGAAGGGGGTTTGGGATATGCAAAAATGAGAGGCTAAGATGGTAAGAGGGTAAGATGGAAGTCATCTGGCAAAAGCAGAGCTCACAAAAGGGCCAGCTGAGAAAGCTCTTGCTGCCTACAACTTCAACTGCACCCCTCAAAGCAGCAGCACACACGCTGCTCTCGGCACTTTCCTTCTCAGCTCTACGCACCATCCTAAGCCTTGCCTCTCCCACACTCAGGATCCAAAGACAACGGCACCAGGGACTGCTCACACACTAAAGGCACCAGGACAAAAGGCTCAGCAGCTTGGCCTTTGCATTCCCGCTGACAGCTCCACAGCTTGAACCCAGAGAACTGCCTGCTGCCAACAGCCTTTCCAATCACTCTGAGCACCTCATGACAAGGAGTGTGGGGAATGAATCTCCAGCAGCCTCCTGCCCCAGGCTGTCCCCCGGGAGCAGCCCTGCTCCAGGCCGTGACTGCCACCTGCACAGCCAAAGGACCCAGAGCCGGTGTTACACACCACGGCTGTGCCTGGCACAGAGACACCAGTGGCCACACAAGTGGCCATGGCACTGTCCACACACAGTCCCTGCTGCTGCTCCCCCAGCCGCTGGCACCAACTCCCAGCCACCCACTCCTAAAGCCACGGGGCCCACTGGGACACTGCGGGGGCTCGTGGAAGCCAGCGGCCATTGTGACACAGCGGGGCTGCACAGAGCCCACGGTGCTTTGTGACCCGTGGCTCCCAGGAGAGCCTTTGTGATGCTGGGGAACTACAAGGAAGCCTGGCTCCTCTGTGACACCACCACAGAAGCTCAGGGGAGCCCTGGAGACCGTGCTGATGCTATTGAACCTGATGCAACCCTGCCTCCTCTGTGACACCACAGAAGCTCTTGGAGCCCTGGAGACCGTGGTGATGCTATGGAACCTGATGCAACCCTGCCTCCTCTGTGACACCACAGAACCTCTGGGAGCCCTGGAGACCGTGCTGATGCTATGGAACCTGATGCAACCCTGCCTCCACTGTGACACCACAGAAGCTCAGGGAGCCCTGGAGACTGTGGTGATGCTATGGAACCTGATGCAACCCTGCCTCCACTGTGACACCACAGAACCTCTGGGAGCCCTGGAGACTGTGGTGATGCTATGGAACCTGATGCAACCCTGCCTCCACTGTGACACCACAGAAGCTCGGGGAGCTCTGCAGACCGTGGGGATGCTGGCGAAGCTGACGGAACCCTGGGCACCACAGTGACGCTATGGAACCTGGTGGAACCGAGGGGCCACAGTGACACTGTGGGGCCTTTTGGAAGCAACAGGACCCTGGTGGGAAGCCACGGGATGATTAATCCTGCACGAACCTGCTCCAGGTGGGCTCCTCTCTCCCGGCTTCCACAGGTGCTGCTAGGATCCCACTCCGGCACTGGCTTGGCACGGGCTCACGGCTTCCTTTGGCAATGGCTCTGCTCCAGGATGGCATGCTGCAGAGAATGCAGGTAGATTTTGTGCTCACTCCTGGCATGCAGCTGGACAATAAAGCCTGATCCAGCCCCCCCTCAGCATATGTCCGGCTCTGGCATTGGGGCGGGGCAACTTTGGGAGCAGCCCCAGCCCTCCTCCTGCTCCCGGCTGGGCACCCAGCTGCTGGGACACAGGTGTGTCCTGATGCCACCGTCTACTCCTTTGAGAAGGGGAGGACAGAGTGCATCAGGGAGTTTGGTGTGGCTTACATGCGGCAAGGAGAAGGTGCAGCCCCAAACTGGCTTTCACTTCTAGAACCTTTTGCTATTGCGGGAGCAGCTGCTGGAGCTTTTCAACCGAGCTGCAAGAGTGAAAAGTGTGATGGCATGTCTATCTGAGAAGGAAGGTTCGGTGCCGCAGCCTGTTGTGCACAATTTATATGCTGATAACAGAAGGGGGTGCTTTTGGAACGTTTTCCTTCCTGACACTTCTGTCTCTGTGAGCTTTAGCTGCTTGGACTCAGGGATACCGAAGGTGTGTGAAAGTGACTGGGATGCGAGAATCATGTTGCACAGGGAACAGGGAAGGTCAGCAAATGTTTCCTGTCCTGGCACATCTCTCAGTCTGAACTGCAGCTGCAGATGCTTCACTTCCGCCAAGGACTCTGCCACCTTGAGAGAAGGATGCGCTCTATGGAGTTGAGAAAGAAAGTGCGTCTCACTAGCTTCTTTCCTCTACTTCATAGACAGCAAAGGGGCTATGAAAGGCAGCACTGGCTTTTTGTTCTAGGACTTCTTCTTTACAAGCAGCTGCTGGATGTTTGGAAGGGGGTTTGGGATATGCAAAAATGAGAGGCTAAGATGGTAAGAGGGTAAGATGGAAGTCATCTGGCAAAAGCAGAGCTCACAAAAGGGCCAGCTGAGAAAGCTCTTGCTGCCTACAACTTCAACTGCACCCCTCAAAGCAGCAGCACACACGCTGCTCTCGGCACTTTCCTTCTCAGCTCTACGCACCATCCTAAGCCTTGCCTCTCCCACACTCAGGATCCAAAGACAACGGCACCAGGGACTGCTCACACACTAAAGGCACCAGGACAAAAGGCTCACCAGCTTGGCCTTTGCATTCCCGCTGACAGCTCCACAGCTTGAACCCAGAGAACTGCCTGCTGCCAACAGCCTTTCCAATCACTCTGAGCACCTCATGACAAGGAGTGTGGGGAATGAATCTCCAGCAGCCTCCTGCCCCAGGCTGTCCCCCGGGAGCAGCCCTGCTCCAGGCCGTGACTGCCACCTGCACAGCCAAAGGACCCAGAGCCGGTGTTACACACCACGGCTGTGCCTGGCACAGAGACACCAGTGGCCACACAAGTGGCCATGGCACTGTCCACACACAGTCCCTGCTGCTGCTCCCCCAGCCGCTGGCACCAACTCCCAGCCACCCACTCCTAAAGCCACGGGGCCCACTGGGACACTGCGGGGGCTCGTGGAAGCCAGCGGCCATTGTGACACAGCGGGGCTGCACAGAGCCCACGGTGCTTTGTGACCCGTGGCTCCCAGGAGAGCCTTTGTGATGCTGGGGAACTACAAGGAAGCCTGCCTCCTCTGTGACACCACCACAGAAGCTCAGGGGAGCCCTGGAGACCGTGCTGATGCTATGGAACCTGATGCAACCCTGCCTCCTCTGTGACACCACAGAAGCTCTTGGAGCCCTGGAGACCGTGGTGATGCTATGGAACCTGATGCAACCCTGCCTCCACTGTGACACCACAGAAGCTCAGGGAGCCCTGGAGACTGTGGTGATGCTATGGAACCTGATGCAACCCTGCCTCCACTGTGACACCACAGAACCTCTGGGAGCCCTGGAGACCGTGCTGATGCTATGGAACCTGATGCAACCCTGCCTCCACTGTGACACCACAGAAGCTCAGGGAGCCCTGGAGACTGTGGTGATGCTATGGAACCTGATGCAACCCTGCCTCCACTGTGACACCACAGAACCTCTGGGAGCCCTGGAGACCGTGCTGATGCTATGGAACCTGATGCAACCCTGCCTCCACTGTGACACCACAGAAGCTCGGGGAGCTCTGCAGACCGTGGGGATGCTGGCGAAGCTGACGGAACCCTGGGCACCACAGTGACGCTATGGAACCTGGTGGAACCGAGGGGCCACAGTGACACTGTGGGGCCTTTTGGAAGCAACAGGACCCTGGTGGGAAGCCACGGGATGATTAATCCTGCACGAACCTGCTCCAGGTGGGCTCCTCTCTCCCGGCTTCCACAGGTGCTGCTAGGATCCCACTCCGGCACTGGCTTGGCACGGGCTCACGGCTTCCTTTGGCAATGGCTCTGCTCCAGGATGGCATGCTGCAGAGAATGCAGGTAGATTTTGTGCTCACTCCTGGCATGCAGCTGGACAATAAAGCCTGATCCAGCCCCCCCTCAGCATATGTCCGGCTCTGGCATTGGGGCGGGGCAACTTTGGGAGCAGCCCCAGCCCTGCTCCTGCTCCCGGCTGGGCACCCAGCTGCTGGGACACAGGTGTGTCCTGATGCCACCGTCTACTCCTTTGAGAAGGGGAGGACAGAGTGCATCAGGGAGTTTGGTGTGGCTTACATGCGGCAAGGAGAAGGTGCAGCCCCAAACTGGCTTTCACTTCTAGAACCTTTTGCTATTGCGGGAGCAGCTGCTGGAGCTTTTCAACCGAGCTGCAAGAGTGAAAAGTGTGATGGCATGTCTATCTGAGAAGGAAGGTTCGGTGCCGCAGCCTGTTGTGCACAATTTATATGCTGATAACAGAAGGGGGTGCTTTTGGAACGTTTTCCTTCCTGACACTTCTGTCTCTGTGAGCTTTAGCTGCTTGGACTCAGGGATACCGAAGGTGTGTGAAAGTGACTGGGATGCGAGAATCATGTTGCACAGGGAACAGGGAAGGTCAGCAAATGTTTCCTGTCCTGGCACATCTCTCAGTCTGAACTGCAGCTGCAGATGCTTCACTTCCGCCAAGGACTCTGCCACCTTGAGAGAAGGATGCGCTCTATGGAGTTGAGAAAGAAAGTGCGTCTCACTAGCTTCTTTCCTCTACTTCATAGACAGCAAAGGGGCTATGAAAGGCAGCACTGGCTTTTTGTTCTAGGACTTCTTCTTTACAAGCAGCTGCTGGATGTTTGGAAGGGGGTTTGGGATATGCAAAAATGAGAGGCTAAGATGGTAAGAGGGTAAGATGGAAGTCATCTGGCAAAAGCAGAGCTCACAAAAGGGCCAGCTGAGAAAGCTCTTGCTGCCTACAACTTCAACTGCACCCCTCAAAGCAGCAGCACACACGCTGCTCTCGGCACTTTCCTTCTCAGCTCTACGCACCATCCTAAGCCTTGCCTCTCCCACACTCAGGATCCAAAGACAACGGCACCAGGGACTGCTCACACACTAAAGGCACCAGGACAAAAGGCTCACCAGCTTGGCCTTTGCATTCCCGCTGACAGCTCCACAGCTTGAACCCAGAGAACTGCCTGCTGCCAACAGCCTTTCCAATCACTCTGAGCACCTCATGACAAGGAGTGTGGGGAATGAATCTCCAGCAGCCTCCTGCCCCAGGCTGTCCCCCGGGAGCAGCCCTGCTCCAGGCCGTGACTGCCACCTGCACAGCCAAAGGACCCAGAGCCGGTGTTACACACCACGGCTGTGCCTGGCACAGAGACACCAGTGGCCACACAAGTGGCCATGGCACTGTCCACACACAGTCCCTGCTGCTGCTCCCCCAGCCGCTGGCACCAACTCCCAGCCACCCACTCCTAAAGCCACGGGGCCCACTGGGACACTGCGGGGGCTCGTGGAAGCCAGCGGCCATTGTGACACAGCGGGGCTGCACAGAGCCCACGGTGCTTTGTGACCCGTGGCTCCCAGGAGAGCCTTTGTGATGCTGGGGAACTACAAGGAAGCCTGCCTCCTCTGTGACACCACCACAGAAGCTCAGGGGAGCCCTGGAGACCGTGCTGATGCTATTGAACCTGATGCAACCCTGCCTCCTCTGTGACACCACAGAAGCTCTTGGAGCCCTGGAGACCGTGCTGATGCTATGGAACCTGATGCAACCCTGCCTCCACTGTGACACCACAGAAGCTCAGGGAGCCCTGGAGACTGTGGTGATGCTATGGAACCTGATGCAACCCTGCCTCCACTGTGACACCACAGAACCTCTGGGAGCCCTGGAGACCGTGCTGATGCTATGGAACCTGATGCAACCCTGCCTCCACTGTGACACCACAGAAGCTCAGGGAGCCCTGGAGACTGTGGTGATGCTATGGAACCTGATGCAACCCTGCCTCCACTGTGACACCACAGAACCTCTGGGAGCCCTGGAGACCGTGCTGATGCTATGGAACCTGATGCAACCCTGCCTCCACTGTGACACCACAGAAGCTCGGGGAGCTCTGCAGACCGTGGGGATGCTGGCGAAGCTGACGGAACCCTGGGCACCACAGTGACGCTATGGAACCTGGTGGAACCGAGGGGCCACAGTGACACTGTGGGGCCTTTTGGAAGCAACAGGACCCTGGTGGGAAGCCACGGGATGATTAATCCTGCACGAACCTGCTCCAGGTGGGCTCCTCTCTCCCGGCTTCCACAGGTGCTGCTAGGATCCCACTCCGGCACTGGCTTGGCACGGGCTCACGGCTTCCTTTGGCAATGGCTCTGCTCCAGGATGGCATGCTGCAGAGAATGCAGGTAGATTTTGTGCTCACTCCTGGCATGCAGCTGGACAATAAAGCCTGATCCAGCCCCCCCTCAGCATATGTCCGGCTCTGGCATTGGGGCGGGGCAACTTTGGGAGCAGCCCCAGCCCTGCTCCTGCTCCCGGCTGGGCACCCAGCTGCTGGGACACAGGTGTGTCCTGATGCCACCGTCTACTCCTTTGAGAAGGGGAGGACAGAGTGCATCAGGGAGTTTGGTGTGGCTTACATGCGGCAAGGAGAAGGTGCAGCCCCAAACTGGCTTTCACTTCTAGAACCTTTTGCTATTGCGGGAGCAGCTGCTGGAGCTTTTCAACCGAGCTGCAAGAGTGAAAAGTGTGATGGCATGTCTATCTGAGAAGGAAGGTTCGGTGCCGCAGCCTGTTGTGCACAATTTATATGCTGATAAGAGAAGGGGGTGCTTTTGCAACGTTTTCCTTCCTGACACTTCTGTCTCTGTGAGCTTTAGCTGCTTGGACTCAGGGATACCGAAGGTATGTGAAAGTGACTGGGATGCGAGAATCATGTTGCACAGGGAACAGGGAAGGTCAGCAAATGTTTCCTGTCCTGGCACATCTCTCAGTCTGAACTGCAGCTGCAGATGCTTCACTTCCGCCAAGGACTCTGCCACCTTGAGAGAAGGATGCGCTCTATGGAGTTGAGAAAGAAAGTGCGTCTCACTAGCTTCTTTCCTCTACTTCATAGACAGCAAAGGGGCTATGAAAGGCAGCACTGGCTTTTTGTTCTAGGACTTCTTCTTTACAAGCAGCTGCTGGATGTTTGGAAGGGGGTTTGGGATATGCAAAAATGAGAGGCTAAGATGGTAAGAGGGTAAGATGGAAGTCATCTGGCAAAAGCAGAGCTCACAAAAGGGCCAGCTGAGAAAGCTCTTGCTGCCTACAACTTCAACTGCACCCCTCAAAGCAGCAGCACACACGCTGCTCTCGGCACTTTCCTTCTCAGCTCTACGCACCATCCTAAGCCTTGCCTCTCCCACACTCAGGATCCAAAGACAACGGCACCAGGGACTGCTCACACACTAAAGGCACCAGGACAAAAGGCTCACCAGCTTGGCCTTTGCATTCCCGCTGACAGCTCCACAGCTTGAACCCAGAGAACTGCCTGCTGCCAACAGCCTTTCCAATCACTCTGAGCACCTCATGACAAGGAGTGTGGGGAATGAATCTCCAGCAGCCTCCTGCCCCAGGCTGTCCCCCGGGAGCAGCCCTGCTCCAGGCCGTGACTGCCACCTGCACAGCCAAAGGACCCAGAGCCGGTGTTACACACCACGGCTGTGCCTGGCACAGAGACACCAGTGGCCACACAAGTGGCCATGGCACTGTCCACACACAGTCCCTGCTGCTGCTCCCCCAGCCGCTGGCACCAACTCCCAGCCACCCACTCCTAAAGCCACGGGGCCCACTGGGACACTGCGGGGGCTCGTGGAAGCCAGCGGCCATTGTGACACAGCAATGCTGCACAGAGCCCACGGTGCTTTGTGACCCGTGGCTCCCAGGAGAGCCTTTGTGATGCTGGGGAACTACAAGGAAGCCTGGCTCCTCTGTGACACCACCACAGAAGCTCAGGGGAGCCCTGGAGACCGTGCTGATGCTATTGAACCTGATGCAACCCTGCCTCCTCTGTGACACCACAGAAGCTCTTGGAGCCCTGGAGACCGTGGTGATGCTATGGAACCTGATGCAACCCTGCCTCCTCTGTGACACCACAGAACCTCTGGGAGCCCTGGAGACCGTGCTGATGCTATGGAACCTGATGCAACCCTGCCTCCACTGTGACACCACAGAAGCTCAGGGAGCCCTGGAGACTGTGGTGATGCTATGGAACCTGATGCAACCCTGCCTCCACTGTGACACCACAGAACCTCTGGGAGCCCTGGAGACCGTGCTGATGCTATGGAACCTGATGCAACCCTGCCTCCACTGTGACACCACAGAAGCTCGGGGAGCTCTGCAGACCGTGGGGATGGTGGCGAAGCTGACGGAACCCTGGGCACCACAGTGACGCTATGGAACCTGGTGGAACCGAGGGGCCACAGTGACACTGTGGGGCCTTTTGGAAGCAACAGGACCCTGGTGGGAAGCCACGGGATGATTAATCCTGCACGAACCTGCTCCAGGTGGGCTCCTCTCTCCCGGCTTCCACAGGTGCTGCTAGGATCCCACTCCGGCACTGGCTTGGCACGGGCTCACGGCTTCCTTTGGCAATGGCTCTGCTCCAGGATGGCATGCTGCAGAGAATGCAGGTAGATTTTGTGCTCACTCCTGGCATGCAGCTGGACAATAAAGCCTGATCCAGCCCCCCCTCAGCATATGTCCGGCTCTGGCATTGGGGCGGGGCAACTTTGGGAGCAGCCCCAGCCCTGCTCCTGCTCCCGGCTGGGCACCCAGCTGCTGGGACACAGGTGTGTCCTGATGCCACCGTCTACTCCTTTGAGAAGGGGAGGACAGAGTGCATCAGGGAGTTTGGTGTGGCTTACATGCGGCAAGGAGAAGGTGCAGCCCCAAACTGGCTTTCACTTCTAGAACCTTTTGCTATTGCGGGAGCAGCTGCTGGAGCTTTTCAACCGAGCTGCAAGAGTGAAAAGTGTGATGGCATGTCTATCTGAGAAGGAAGGTTCGGTGCCGCAGCCTGTTGTGCACAATTTATATGCTGATAAGAGAAGGGGGTGCTTTTGCAACGTTTTCCTTCCTGACACTTCTGTCTCTGTGAGCTTTAGCTGCTTGGACTCAGGGATACCGAAGGTATGTGAAAGTGACTGGGATGCGAGAATCATGTTGCACAGGGAACAGGGAAGGTCAGCAAATGTTTCCTGTCCTGGCACATCTCTCAGTCTGAACTGCAGCTGCAGATGCTTCACTTCCGCCAAGGACTCTGCCACCTTGAGAGAAGGATGCGCTCTATGGAGTTGAGAAAGAAAGTGCGTCTCACTAGCTTCTTTCCTCTACTTCATAGACAGCAAAGGGGCTATGAAAGGCAGCACTGGCTTTTTGTTCTAGGACTTCTTCTTTACAAGCAGCTGCTGGATGTTTGGAAGGGGGTTTGGGATATGCAAAAATGAGAGGCTAAGATGGTAAGAGGGTAAGATGGAAGTCATCTGGCAAAAGCAGAGCTCACAAAAGGGCCAGCTGAGAAAGCTCTTGCTGCCTACAACTTCAACTGCACCCCTCAAAGCAGCAGCACACACGCTGCTCTCGGCACTTTCCTTCTCAGCTCTACGCACCATCCTAAGCCTTGCCTCTCCCACACTCAGGATCCAAAGACAACGGCACCAGGGACTGCTCACACACTAAAGGCACCAGGACAAAAGGCTCACCAGCTTGGCCTTTGCATTCCCGCTGACAGCTCCACAGCTTGAACCCAGAGAACTGCCTGCTGCCAACAGCCTTTCCAATCACTCTGAGCACCTCATGACAAGGAGTGTGGGGAATGAATCTCCAGCAGCCTCCTGCCCCAGGCTGTCCCCCGGGAGCAGCCCTGCTCCAGGCCGTGACTGCCACCTGCACAGCCAAAGGACCCAGAGCCGGTGTTACACACCACGGCTGTGCCTGGCACAGAGACACCAGTGGCCACACAAGTGGCCATGGCACTGTCCACACACAGTCCCTGCTGCTGCTCCCCCAGCCGCTGGCACCAACTCCCAGCCACCCACTCCTAAAGCCACGGGGCCCACTGGGACACTGCGGGGGCTCGTGGAAGCCAGCGGCCATTGTGACACAGCGGGGCTGCACAGAGCCCACGGTGCTTTGTGACCCGTGGCTCCCAGGAGAGCCTTTGTGATGCTGGGGAACTACAAGGAAGCCTGGCTCCTCTGTGACACCACCACAGAAGCTCAGGGGAGCCCTGGAGACCGTGGTGATGCTATGGAACCTGATGCAACCCTGCCTCCACTGTGACACCACAGAAGCTCTTGGAGCCCTGGAGACCGTGGTGATGCTATGGAACCTGATGCAACCCTGCCTCCACTGTGACACCACAGAAGCTCAGGGAGCCCTGGAGACTGTGGTGATGCTATGGAACCTGATGCAACCCTGCCTCCACTGTGACACCACAGAACCTCTGGGAGCCCTGGAGACCGTGCTGATGCTATGGAACCTGATGCAACCCTGCCTCCACTGTGACACCACAGAAGCTCAGGGAGCCCTGGAGACTGTGGTGATGCTATGGAACCTGATGCAACCCTGCCTCCACTGTGACACCACAGAACCTCTGGGAGCCCTGGAGACCGTGCTGATGCTATGGAACCTGATGCAACCCTGCCTCCACTGTGACACCACAGAAGCTCGGGGAGCTCTGCAGACCGTGGGGATGCTGGCGAAGCTGACGGAACCCTGGGCACCACAGTGACGCTATGGAACCTGGTGGAACCGAGGGGCCACAGTGACACTGTGGGGCCTTTTGGAAGCAACAGGACCCTGGTGGGAAGCCACGGGATGATTAATCCTGCACGAACCTGCTCCAGGTGGGCTCCTCTCTCCCGGCTTCCACAGGTGCTGCTAGGATCCCACTCCGGCACTGGCTTGGCACGGGCTCACGGCTTCCTTTGGCAATGGCTCTGCTCCAGGATGGCATGCTGCAGAGAATGCAGGTAGATTTTGTGCTCACTCCTGGCATGCAGCTGGACAATAAAGCCTGATCCAGCCCCCCCTCAGCATATGTCCGGCTCTGGCATTGGGGCGGGGCAACTTTGGGAGCAGCCCCAGCCCTGCTCCTGCTCCCGGCTGGGCACCCAGCTGCTGGGACACAGGTGTGTCCTGATGCCACCGTCTACTCCTTTGAGAAGGGGAGGACAGAGTGCATCAGGGAGTTTGGTGTGGCTTACATGCGGCAAGGAGAAGGTGCAGCCCCAAACTGGCTTTCACTTCTAGAACCTTTTGCTATTGCGGGAGCAGCTGCTGGAGCTTTTCAACCGAGCTGCAAGAGTGAAAAGTGTGATGGCATGTCTATCTGAGAAGGAAGGTTCGGTGCCGCAGCCTGTTGTGCACAATTTATATGCTGATAACAGAAGGGGGTGCTTTTGGAACGTTTTCCTTCCTGACACTTCTGTCTCTGTGAGCTTTAGCTGCTTGGACTCAGGGATACCGAAGGTGTGTGAAAGTGACTGGGATGCGAGAATCATGTTGCACAGGGAACAGGGAAGGTCAGCAAATGTTTCCTGTCCTGGCACATCTCTCAGTCTGAACTGCAGCTGCAGATGCTTCACTTCCGCCAAGGACTCTGCCACCTTGAGAGAAGGATGCGCTCTATGGAGTTGAGAAAGAAAGTGCGTCTCACTAGCTTCTTTCCTCTACTTCATAGACAGCAAAGGGGCTATGAAAGGCAGCACTGGCTTTTTGTTCTAGGACTTCTTCTTTACAAGCAGCTGCTGGATGTTTGGAAGGGGGTTTGGGATATGCAAAAATGAGAGGCTAAGATGGTAAGAGGGTAAGATGGAAGTCATCTGGCAAAAGCAGAGCTCACAAAAGGGCCAGCTGAGAAAGCTCTTGCTGCCTACAACTTCAACTGCACCCCTCAAAGCAGCAGCACACACGCTGCTCTCGGCACTTTCCTTCTCAGCTCTACGCACCATCCTAAGCCTTGCCTCTCCCACACTCAGGATCCAAAGACAACGGCACCAGGGACTGCTCACACACTAAAGGCACCAGGACAAAAGGCTCACCAGCTTGGCCTTTGCATTCCCGCTGACAGCTCCACAGCTTGAACCCAGAGAACTGCCTGCTGCCAACAGCCTTTCCAATCACTCTGAGCACCTCATGACAAGGAGTGTGGGGAATGAATCTCCAGCAGCCTCCTGCCCCAGGCTGTCCCCCGGGAGCAGCCCTGCTCCAGGCCGTGACTGCCACCTGCACAGCCAAAGGACCCAGAGCCGGTGTTACACACCACGGCTGTGCCTGGCACAGAGACACCAGTGGCCACACAAGTGGCCATGGCACTGTCCACACACAGTCCCTGCTGCTGCTCCCCCAGCCGCTGGCACCAACTCCCAGCCACCCACTCCTAAAGCCACGGGGCCCACTGGGACACTGCGGGGGCTCGTGGAAGCCAGCGGCCATTGTGACACAGCGGGGCTGCACAGAGCCCACGGTGCTTTGTGACCCGTGGCTCCCAGGAGAGCCTTTGTGATGCTGGGGAACTACAAGGAAGCCTGCCTCCTATGTGACACCACCACAGAAGCTCAGGGGAGCCCTGGAGACCGTGCTGATGCTATTGAACCTGATGCAACCCTGCCTCCTCTGTGACACCACAGAAGCTCTTGGAGCCCTGGAGACCGTGGTGATGCTATGGAACCTGATGCAACCCTGCCTCCACTGTGACACCACAGAAGCTCAGGGAGCCCTGGAGACTGTGGTGATGCTATGGAACCTGATGCAACCCTGCCTCCACTGTGACACCACAGAACCTCTGGGAGCCCTGGAGACCGTGCTGATGCTATGGAACCTGATGCAACCCTGCCTCCACTGTGACACCACAGAAGCTCAGGGAGCCCTGGAGACTGTGGTGATGCTATGGAACCTGATGCAACCCTGCCTCCACTGTGACACCACAGAACCTCTGGGAGCCCTGGAGACCGTGCTGATGCTATGGAACCTGATGCAACCCTGCCTCCACTGTGACACCACAGAAGCTCGGGGAGCTCTGCAGACCGTGGGGATGCTGGCGAAGCTGACGGAACCCTGGGCACCACAGTGACGCTATGGAACCTGGTGGAACCGAGGGGCCACAGTGACACTGTGGGGCCTTTTGGAAGCAACAGGACCCTGGTGGGAAGCCACGGGATGATTAATCCTGCACGAACCTGCTCCAGGTGGGCTCCTCTCTCCCGGCTTCCACAGGTGCTGCTAGGATCCCACTCCGGCACTGGCTTGGCACGGGCTCACGGCTTCCTTTGGCAATGGCTCTGCTCCAGGATGGCATGCTGCAGAGAATGCAGGTAGATTTTGTGCTCACTCCTGGCATGCAGCTGGACAATAAAGCCTGATCCAGCCCCCCCTCAGCATATGTCCGGCTCTGGCATTGGGGCGGGGCAACTTTGGGAGCAGCCCCAGCCCTGCTCCTGCTCCCGGCTGGGCACCCAGCTGCTGGGACACAGGTGTGTCCTGATGCCACCGTCTACTCCTTTGAGAAGGGGAGGACAGAGTGCATCAGGGAGTTTGGTGTGGCTTACATGCGGCAAGGAGAAGGTGCAGCCCCAAACTGGCTTTCACTTCTAGAACCTTTTGCTATTGCGGGAGCAGCTGCTGGAGCTTTTCAACCGAGCTGCAAGAGTGAAAAGTGTGATGGCATGTCTATCTGAGAAGGAAGGTTCGGTGCCGCAGCCTGTTGTGCACAATTTATATGCTGATAAGAGAAGGGGGTGCTTTTGCAACGTTTTCCTTCCTGACACTTCTGTCTCTGTGAGCTTTAGCTGCTTGGACTCAGGGATACCGAAGGTATGTGAAAGTGACTGGGATGCGAGAATCATGTTGCACAGGGAACAGGGAAGGTCAGCAAATGTTTCCTGTCCTGGCACATCTCTCAGTCTGAACTGCAGCTGCAGATGCTTCACTTCCGCCAAGGACTCTGCCACCTTGAGAGAAGGATGCGCTCTATGGAGTTGAGAAAGAAAGTGCGTCTCACTAGCTTCTTTCCTCTACTTCATAGACAGCAAAGGGGCTATGAAAGGCAGCACTGGCTTTTTGTTCTAGGACTTCTTCTTTACAAGCAGCTGCTGGATGTTTGGAAGGGGGTTTGGGATATGCAAAAATGAGAGGCTAAGATGGTAAGAGGGTAAGATGGAAGTCATCTGGCAAAAGCAGAGCTCACAAAAGGGCCAGCTGAGAAAGCTCTTGCTGCCTACAACTTCAACTGCACCCCTCAAAGCAGCAGCACACACGCTGCTCTCGGCACTTTCCTTCTCAGCTCTACGCACCATCCTAAGCCTTGCCTCTCCCACACTCAGGATCCAAAGACAACGGCACCAGGGACTGCTCACACACTAAAGGCACCAGGACAAAAGGCTCACCAGCTTGGCCTTTGCATTCCCGCTGACAGCTCCACAGCTTGAACCCAGAGAACTGCCTGCTGCCAACAGCCTTTCCAATCACTCTGAGCACCTCATGACAAGGAGTGTGGGGAATGAATCTCCAGCAGCCTCCTGCCCCAGGCTGTCCCCCGGGAGCAGCCCTGCTCCAGGCCGTGACTGCCACCTGCACAGCCAAAGGACCCAGAGCCGGTGTTACACACCACGGCTGTGCCTGGCACAGAGACACCAGTGGCCACACAAGTGGCCATGGCACTGTCCACACACAGTCCCTGCTGCTGCTCCCCCAGCCGCTGGCACCAACTCCCAGCCACCCACTCCTAAAGCCACGGGGCCCACTGGGACACTGCGGGGGCTCGTGGAAGCCAGCGGCCATTGTGACACAGCGGGGCTGCACAGAGCCCACGGTGCTTTGTGACCCGTGGCTCCCAGGAGAGCCTTTGTGATGCTGGGGAACTACAAGGAAGCCTGGCTCCTCTGTGACACCACCACAGAAGCTCAGGGGAGCCCTGGAGACCGTGCTGATGCTATTGAACCTGATGCAACCCTGCCTCCTCTGTGACACCACAGAAGCTCTTGGAGCCCTGGAGACCGTGGTGATGCTATGGAACCTGATGCAACCCTGCCTCCTCTGTGACACCACAGAACCTCTGGGAGCCCTGGAGACCGTGCTGATGCTATGGAACCTGATGCAACCCTGCCTCCACTGTGACACCACAGAAGCTCAGGGAGCCCTGGAGACTGTGGTGATGCTATGGAACCTGATGCAACCCTGCCTCCACTGTGACACCACAGAACCTCTGGGAGCCCTGGAGACCGTGCTGATGCTATGGAACCTGATGCAACCCTGCCTCCACTGTGACATCACAGAAGCTCGGGGAGCTCTGCAGACCGTGGGGATGCTGGCGAAGCTGACGGAACCCTGGGCACCACAGTGACGCTATGGAACCTGGTGGAACCGAGGGGCCACAGTGACACTGTGGGGCCTTTTGGAAGCAACAGGACCCTGGTGGGAAGCCACGGGATGATTAATCCTGCACGAACCTGCTCCAGGTGGGCTCCTCTCTCCCGGCTTCCACAGGTGCTGCTAGGATCCCACTCCGGCACTGGCTTGGCACGGGCTCACGGCTTCCTTTGGCAATGGCTCTGCTCCAGGATGGCATGCTGCAGAGAATGCAGGTAGATTTTGTGCTCACTCCTGGCATGCAGCTGGACAATAAAGCCTGATCCAGCCCCCCCTCAGCATATGTCCGGCTCTGGCATTGGGGCGGGGCAACTTTGGGAGCAGCCCCAGCCCTGCTCCTGCTCCCGGCTGGGCACCCAGCTGCTGGGACACAGGTGTGTCCTGATGCCACCGTCTACTCCTTTGAGAAGGGGAGGACAGAGTGCATCAGGGAGTTTGGTGTGGCTTACATGCGGCAAGGAGAAGGTGCAGCCCCAAACTGGCTTTCACTTCTAGAACTTTTTGCTATTGCGGGAGCAGCTGCTGGAGCTTTTCAACCGAGCTGCAAGAGTGAAAAGTGTGATGGCATGTCTATCTGAGAAGGAAGGTTCGGTGCCGCAGCCTGTTGTGCACAATTTATATGCTGATAACAGAAGGGGGTGCTTTTGGAACGTTTTCCTTCCTGACACTTCTGTCTCTGTGAGCTTTAGCTGCTTGGACTCAGGGATACCGAAGGTGTGTGAAAGTGACTGGGATGCGAGAATCATGTTGCACAGGGAACAGGGAAGGTCAGCAAATGTTTCCTGTCCTGGCACATCTCTCAGTCTGAACTGCAGCTGCAGATGCTTCACTTCCGCCAAGGACTCTGCCACCTTGAGAGAAGGATGCGCTCTATGGAGTTGAGAAAGAAAGTGCGTCTCACTAGCTTCTTTCCTCTACTTCATAGACAGCAAAGGGGCTATGAAAGGCAGCACTGGCTTTTTGTTCTAGGACTTCTTCTTTACAAGCAGCTGCTGGATGTTTGGAAGGGGGTTTGGGATATGCAAAAATGAGAGGCTAAGATGGTAAGAGGGTAAGATGGAAGTCATCTGGCAAAAGCAGAGCTCACAAAAGGGCCAGCTGAGAAAGCTCTTGCTGCCTACAACTTCAACTGCACCCCTCAAAGCAGCAGCACACACGCTGCTCTCGGCACTTTCCTTCTCAGCTCTACGCACCATCCTAAGCCTTGCCTCTCCCACACTCAGGATCCAAAGACAACGGCACCAGGGACTGCTCACACACTAAAGGCACCAGGACAAAAGGCTCACCAGCTTGGCCTTTGCATTCCCGCTGACAGCTCCACAGCTTGAACCCAGAGAACTGCCTGCTGCCAACAGCCTTTCCAATCACTCTGAGCACCTCATGACAAGGAGTGTGGGGAATGAATCTCCAGCAGCCTCCTGCCCCAGGCTGTCCCCCGGGAGCAGCCCTGCTCCAGGCCGTGACTGCCACCTGCACAGCCAAAGGACCCAGAGCCGGTGTTACACACCACGGCTGTGCCTGGCACAGAGACACCAGTGGCCACACAAGTGGCCATGGCACTGTCCACACACAGTCCCTGCTGCTGCTCCCCCAGCCGCTGGCACCAACTCCCAGCCACCCACTCCTAAAGCCACGGGGCCCACTGGGACACTGCGGGGGCTCGTGGAAGCCAGCGGCCATTGTGACACAGCGGGGCTGCACAGAGCCCACGGTGCTTTGTGACCCGTGGCTCCCAGGAGAGCCTTTGTGATGCTGGGGAACTACAAGGAAGCCTGCCTCCTATGTGACACCACCACAGAAGCTCAGGGGAGCCCTGGAGACCGTGCTGATGCTATTGAACCTGATGCAACCCTGCCTCCTCTGTGACACCACAGAACCTCTTGGAGCCCTGGAGACCGTGGTGATGCTATGGAACCTGATGCAACCCTGCCTCCACTGTGACACCACAGAAGCTCAGGGAGCCCTGGAGACTGTGGTGATGCTATGGAACCTGATGCAACCCTGCCTCCACTGTGACACCACAGAACCTCTGGGAGCCCTGGAGACCGTGCTGATGCTATGGAACCTGATGCAACCCTGCCTCCACTGTGACACCACAGAAGCTCAGGGAGCCCTGGAGACTGTGGTGATGCTATGGAACCTGATGCAACCCTGCCTCCACTGTGACACCACAGAACCTCTGGGAGCCCTGGAGACCGTGCTGATGCTATGGAACCTGATGCAACCCTGCCTCCACTGTGACACCACAGAAGCTCGGGGAGCTCTGCAGACCGTGGGGATGCTGGCGAAGCTGACGGAACCCTGGGCACCACAGTGACGCTATGGAACCTGGTGGAACCGAGGGGCCACAGTGACACTGTGGGGCCTTTTGGAAGCAACAGGACCCTGGTGGGAAGCCACGGGATGATTAATCCTGCACGAACCTGCTCCAGGTGGGCTCCTCTCTCCCGGCTTCCACAGGTGCTGCTAGGATCCCACTCCGGCACTGGCTTGGCACGGGCTCACGGCTTCCTTTGGCAATGGCTCTGCTCCAGGATGGCATGCTGCAGAGAATGCAGGTAGATTTTGTGCTCACTCCTGGCATGCAGCTGGACAATAAAGCCTGATCCAGCCCCCCCTCAGCATATGTCCGGCTCTGGCATTGGGGCGGGGCAACTTTGGGAGCAGCCCCAGCCCTGCTCCTGCTCCCGGCTGGGCACCCAGCTGCTGGGACACAGGTGTGTCCTGATGCCACCGTCTACTCCTTTGAGAAGGGGAGGACAGAGTGCATCAGGGAGTTTGGTGTGGCTTACATGCGGCAAGGAGAAGGTGCAGCCCCAAACTGGCTTTCACTTCTAGAACCTTTTGCTATTGCGGGAGCAGCTGCTGGAGCTTTTCAACCGAGCTGCAAGAGTGAAAAGTGTGATGGCATGTCTATCTGAGAAGGAAGGTTCGGTGCCGCAGCCTGTTGTGCACAATTTATATGCTGATAAGAGAAGGGGGTGCTTTTGCAACGTTTTCCTTCCTGACACTTCTGTCTCTGTGAGCTTTAGCTGCTTGGACTCAGGGATACCGAAGGTATGTGAAAGTGACTGGGATGCGAGAATCATGTTGCACAGGGAACAGGGAAGGTCAGCAAATGTTTCCTGTCCTGGCACATCTCTCAGTCTGAACTGCAGCTGCAGATGCTTCACTTCCGCCAAGGACTCTGCCACCTTGAGAGAAGGATGCGCTCTATGGAGTTGAGAAAGAAAGTGCGTCTCACTAGCTTCTTTCCTCTACTTCATAGACAGCAAAGGGGCTATGAAAGGCAGCACTGGCTTTTTGTTCTAGGACTTCTTCTTTACAAGCAGCTGCTGGATGTTTGGAAGGGGGTTTGGGATATGCAAAAATGAGAGGCTAAGATGGTAAGAGGGTAAGATGGAAGTCATCTGGCAAAAGCAGAGCTCACAAAAGGGCCAGCTGAGAAAGCTCTTGCTGCCTACAACTTCAACTGCACCCCTCAAAGCAGCAGCACACACGCTGCTCTCGGCACTTTCCTTCTCAGCTCTACGCACCATCCTAAGCCTTGCCTCTCCCACACTCAGGATCCAAAGACAACGGCACCAGGGACTGCTCACACACTAAAGGCACCAGGACAAAAGGCTCACCAGCTTGGCCTTTGCATTCCCGCTGACAGCTCCACAGCTTGAACCCAGAGAACTGCCTGCTGCCAACAGCCTTTCCAATCACTCTGAGCACCTCATGACAAGGAGTGTGGGGAATGAATCTCCAGCAGCCTCCTGCCCCAGGCTGTCCCCCGGGAGCAGCCCTGCTCCAGGCCGTGACTGCCACCTGCACAGCCAAAGGACCCAGAGCCGGTGTTACACACCACGGCTGTGCCTGGCACAGAGACACCAGTGGCCACACAAGTGGCCATGGCACTGTCCACACACAGTCCCTGCTGCTGCTCCCCCAGCCGCTGGCACCAACTCCCAGCCACCCACTCCTAAAGCCACGGGGCCCACTGGGACACTGCGGGGGCTCGTGGAAGCCAGCGGCCATTGTGACACAGCGGGGCTGCACAGAGCCCACGGTGCTTTGTGACCCGTGGCTCCCAGGAGAGCCTTTGTGATGCTGGGGAACTACAAGGAAGCCTGGCTCCTCTGTGACACCACCACAGAAGCTCAGGGGAGCCCTGGAGACCGTGCTGATGCTATTGAACCTGATGCAACCCTGCCTCCTCTGTGACACCACAGAAGCTCTTGGAGCCCTGGAGACCGTGGTGATGCTATGGAACCTGATGCAACCCTGCCTCCTCTGTGACACCACAGAACCTCTGGGAGCCCTGGAGACCGTGCTGATGCTATGGAACCTGATGCAACCCTGCCTCCACTGTGACACCACAGAAGCTCAGGGAGCCCTGGAGACTGTGGTGATGCTATGGAACCTGATGCAACCCTGCCTCCACTGTGACACCACAGAACCTCTGGGAGCCCTGGAGACCGTGCTGATGCTATGGAACCTGATGCAACCCTGCCTCCACTGTGACATCACAGAAGCTCGGGGAGCTCTGCAGACCGTGGGGATGCTGGCGAAGCTGACGGAACCCTGGGCACCACAGTGACGCTATGGAACCTGGTGGAACCGAGGGGCCACAGTGACACTGTGGGGCCTTTTGGAAGCAACAGGACCCTGGTGGGAAGCCACGGGATGATTAATCCTGCACGAACCTGCTCCAGGTGGGCTCCTCTCTCCCGGCTTCCACAGGTGCTGCTAGGATCCCACTCCGGCACTGGCTTGGCACGGGCTCACGGCTTCCTTTGGCAATGGCTCTGCTCCAGGATGGCATGCTGCAGAGAATGCAGGTAGATTTTGTGCTCACTCCTGGCATGCAGCTGGACAATAAAGCCTGATCCAGCCCCCCCTCAGCATATGTCCGGCTCTGGCATTGGGGCGGGGCAACTTTGGGAGCAGCCCCAGCCCTGCTCCTGCTCCCGGCTGGGCACCCAGCTGCTGGGACACAGGTGTGTCCTGATGCCACCGTCTACTCCTTTGAGAAGGGGAGGACAGAGTGCATCAGGGAGTTTGGTGTGGCTTACATGCGGCAAGGAGAAGGTGCAGCCCCAAACTGGCTTTCACTTCTAGAACCTTTTGCTATTGCGGGAGCAGCTGCTGGAGCTTTTCAACCGAGCTGCAAGAGTGAAAAGTGTGATGGCATGTCTATCTGAGAAGGAAGGTTCGGTGCCGCAGCCTGTTGTGCACAATTTATATGCTGATAAGAGAAGGGGGTGCTTTTGCAACGTTTTCCTTCCTGACACTTCTGTCTCTGTGAGCTTTAGCTGCTTGGACTCAGGGATACCGAAGGTATGTGAAAGTGACTGGGATGCGAGAATCATGTTGCACAGGGAACAGGGAAGGTCAGCAAATGTTTCCTGTCCTGGCACATCTCTCAGTCTGAACTGCAGCTGCAGATGCTTCACTTCCGCCAAGGACTCTGCCACCTTGAGAGAAGGATGCGCTCTATGGAGTTGAGAAAGAAAGTGCGTCTCACTAGCTTCTTTCCTCTACTTCATAGACAGCAAAGGGGCTATGAAAGGCAGCACTGGCTTTTTGTTCTAGGACTTCTTCTTTACAAGCAGCTGCTGGATGTTTGGAAGGGGGTTTGGGATATGCAAAAATGAGAGGCTAAGATGGTAAGAGGGTAAGATGGAAGTCATCTGGCAAAAGCAGAGCTCACAAAAGGGCCAGCTGAGAAAGCTCTTGCTGCCTACAACTTCAACTGCACCCCTCAAAGCAGCAGCACACACGCTGCTCTCGGCACTTTCCTTCTCAGCTCTACGCACCATCCTAAGCCTTGCCTCTCCCACACTCAGGATCCAAAGACAACGGCACCAGGGACTGCTCACACACTAAAGGCACCAGGACAAAAGGCTCACCAGCTTGGCCTTTGCATTCCCGCTGACAGCTCCACAGCTTGAACCCAGAGAACTGCCTGCTGCCAACAGCCTTTCCAATCACTCTGAGCACCTCATGACAAGGAGTGTGGGGAATGAATCTCCAGCAGCCTCCTGCCCCAGGCTGTCCCCCGGGAGCAGCCCTGCTCCAGGCCGTGACTGCCACCTGCACAGCCAAAGGACCCAGAGCCGGTGTTACACACCACGGCTGTGCCTGGCACAGAGACACCAGTGGCCACACAAGTGGCCATGGCACTGTCCACACACAGTCCCTGCTGCTGCTCCCCCAGCCGCTGGCACCAACTCCCAGCCACCCACTCCTAAAGCCACGGGGCCCACTGGGACACTGCGGGGGCTCGTGGAAGCCAGCGGCCATTGTGACACAGCGGGGCTGCACAGAGCCCACGGTGCTTTGTGACCCGTGGCTCCCAGGAGAGCCTTTGTGATGCTGGGGAACTACAAGGAAGCCTGCCTCCTATGTGACACCACCACAGAAGCTCAGGGGAGCCCTGGAGACCGTGCTGATGCTATTGAACCTGATGCAACCCTGCCTCCTCTGTGACACCACAGAAGCTCTTGGAGCCCTGGAGACCGTGGTGATGCTATGGAACCTGATGCAACCCTGCCTCCACTGTGACACCACAGAAGCTCAGGGAGCCCTGGAGACTGTGGTGATGCTATGGAACCTGATGCAACCCTGCCTCCACTGTGACACCACAGAACCTCTGGGAGCCCTGGAGACCGTGCTGATGCTATGGAACCTGATGCAACCCTGCCTCCACTGTGACACCACAGAAGCTCAGGGAGCCCTGGAGACTGTGGTGATGCTATGGAACCTGATGCAACCCTGCCTCCACTGTGACACCACAGAACCTCTGGGAGCCCTGGAGACCGTGCTGATGCTATGGAACCTGATGCAACCCTGCCTCCACTGTGACACCACAGAAGCTCGGGGAGCTCTGCAGACCGTGGGGATGCTGGCGAAGCTGACGGAACCCTGGGCACCACAGTGACGCTATGGAACCTGGTGGAACCGAGGGGCCACAGTGACACTGTGGGGCCTTTTGGAAGCAACAGGACCCTGGTGGGAAGCCACGGGATGATTAATCCTGCACGAACCTGCTCCAGGTGGGCTCCTCTCTCCCGGCTTCCACAGGTGCTGCTAGGATCCCACTCCGGCACTGGCTTGGCACGGGCTCACGGCTTCCTTTGGCAATGGCTCTGCTCCAGGATGGCATGCTGCAGAGAATGCAGGTAGATTTTGTGCTCACTCCTGGCATGCAGCTGGACAATAAAGCCTGATCCAGCCCCCCCTCAGCATATGTCCGGCTCTGGCATTGGGGCGGGGCAACTTTGGGAGCAGCCCCAGCCCTGCTCCTGCTCCCGGCTGGGCACCCAGCTGCTGGGACACAGGTGTGTCCTGATGCCACCGTCTACTCCTTTGAGAAGGGGAGGACAGAGTGCATCAGGGAGTTTGGTGTGGCTTACATGCGGCAAGGAGAAGGTGCAGCCCCAAACTGGCTTTCACTTCTAGAACCTTTTGCTATTGCGGGAGCAGCTGCTGGAGCTTTTCAACCGAGCTGCAAGAGTGAAAAGTGTGATGGCATGTCTATCTGAGAAGGAAGGTTCGGTGCCGCAGCCTGTTGTGCACAATTTATATGCTGATAAGAGAAGGGGGTGCTTTTGGAACGTTTTCCTTCCTGACACTTCTGTCTCTGTGAGCTTTAGCTGCTTGGACTCAGGGATACCGAAGGTATGTGAAAGTGACTGGGATGCGAGAATCATGTTGCACAGGGAACAGGGAAGGTCAGCAAATGTTTCCTGTCCTGGCACATCTCTCAGTCTGAACTGCAGCTGCAGATGCTTCACTTCCGCCAAGGACTCTGCCACCTTGAGAGAAGGATGCGCTCTATGGAGTTGAGAAAGAAAGTGCGTCTCACTAGCTTCTTTCCTCTACTTCATAGACAGCAAAGGGGCTATGAAAGGCAGCACTGGCTTTTTGTTCTAGGACTTCTTCTTTACAAGCAGCTGCTGGATGTTTGGAAGGGGGTTTGGGATATGCAAAAATGAGAGGCTAAGATGGTAAGAGGGTAAGATGGAAGTCATCTGGCAAAAGCAGAGCTCACAAAAGGGCCAGCTGAGAAAGCTCTTGCTGCCTACAACTTCAACTGCACCCCTCAAAGCAGCAGCACACACGCTGCTCTCGGCACTTTCCTTCTCAGCTCTACGCACCATCCTAAGCCTTGCCTCTCCCACACTCAGGATCCAAAGACAACGGCACCAGGGACTGCTCACACACTAAAGGCACCAGGACAAAAGGCTCACCAGCTTGGCCTTTGCATTCCCGCTGACAGCTCCACAGCTTGAACCCAGAGAACTGCCTGCTGCCAACAGCCTTTCCAATCACTCTGAGCACCTCATGACAAGGAGTGTGGGGAATGAATCTCCAGCAGCCTCCTGCCCCAGGCTGTCCCCCGGGAGCAGCCCTGCTCCAGGCCGTGACTGCCACCTGCACAGCCAAAGGACCCAGAGCCGGTGTTACACACCACGGCTGTGCCTGGCACAGAGACACCAGTGGCCACACAAGTGGCCATGGCACTGTCCACACACAGTCCCTGCTGCTGCTCCCCCAGCCGCTGGCACCAACTCCCAGCCACCCACTCCTAAAGCCACGGGGCCCACTGGGACACTGCGGGGGCTCGTGGAAGCCAGCGGCCATTGTGACACAGCGGGGCTGCACAGAGCCCACGGTGCTTTGTGACCCGTGGCTCCCAGGAGAGCCTTTGTGATGCTGGGGAACTACAAGGAAGCCTGGCTCCTCTGTGACACCACCACAGAAGCTCAGGGGAGCCCTGGAGACCGTGCTGATGCTATTGAACCTGATGCAACCCTGCCTCCTCTGTGACACCACAGAAGCTCTTGGAGCCCTGGAGACCGTGGTGATGCTATGGAACCTGATGCAACCCTGCCTCCTCTGTGACACCACAGAACCTCTGGGAGCCCTGGAGACCGTGCTGATGCTATGGAACCTGATGCAACCCTGCCTCCACTGTGACACCACAGAAGCTCAGGGAGCCCTGGAGACTGTGGTGATGCTATGGAACCTGATGCAACCCTGCCTCCACTGTGACACCACAGAACCTCTGGGAGCCCTGGAGACCGTGCTGATGCTATGGAACCTGATGCAACCCTGCCTCCACTGTGACATCACAGAAGCTCGGGGAGCTCTGCAGACCGTGGGGATGCTGGCGAAGCTGACGGAACCCTGGGCACCACAGTGACGCTATGGAACCTGGTGGAACCGAGGGGCCACAGTGACACTGTGGGGCCTTTTGGAAGCAACAGGACCCTGGTGGGAAGCCACGGGATGATTAATCCTGCACGAACCTGCTCCAGGTGGGCTCCTCTCTCCCGGCTTCCACAGGTGCTGCTAGGATCCCACTCCGGCACTGGCTTGGCACGGGCTCACGGCTTCCTTTGGCAATGGCTCTGCTCCAGGATGGCATGCTGCAGAGAATGCAGGTAGATTTTGTGCTCACTCCTGGCATGCAGCTGGACAATAAAGCCTGATCCAGCCCCCCCTCAGCATATGTCCGGCTCTGGCATTGGGGCGGGGCAACTTTGGGAGCAGCCCCAGCCCTGCTCCTGCTCCCGGCTGGGCACCCAGCTGCTGGGACACAGGTGTGTCCTGATGCCACCGTCTACTCCTTTGAGAAGGGGAGGACAGAGTGCATCAGGGAGTTTGGTGTGGCTTACATGCGGCAAGGAGAAGGTGCAGCCCCAAACTGGCTTTCACTTCTAGAACCTTTTGCTATTGCGGGAGCAGCTGCTGGAGCTTTTCAACCGAGCTGCAAGAGTGAAAAGTGTGATGGCATGTCTATCTGAGAAGGAAGGTTCGGTGCCGCAGCCTGTTGTGCACAATTTATATGCTGATAAGAGAAGGGGGTGCTTTTGCAACGTTTTCCTTCCTGACACTTCTGTCTCTGTGAGCTTTAGCTGCTTGGACTCAGGGATACCGAAGGTATGTGAAAGTGACTGGGATGCGAGAATCATGTTGCACAGGGAACAGGGAAGGTCAGCAAATGTTTCCTGTCCTGGCACATCTCTCAGTCTGAACTGCAGCTGCAGATGCTTCACTTCCGCCAAGGACTCTGCCACCTTGAGAGAAGGATGCGCTCTATGGAGTTGAGAAAGAAAGTGCGTCTCACTAGCTTCTTTCCTCTACTTCATAGACAGCAAAGGGGCTATGAAAGGCAGCACTGGCTTTTTGTTCTAGGACTTCTTCTTTACAAGCAGCTGCTGGATGTTTGGAAGGGGGTTTGGGATATGCAAAAATGAGAGGCTAAGATGGTAAGAGGGTAAGATGGAAGTCATCTGGCAAAAGCAGAGCTCACAAAAGGGCCAGCTGAGAAAGCTCTTGCTGCCTACAACTTCAACTGCACCCCTCAAAGCAGCAGCACACACGCTGCTCTCGGCACTTTCCTTCTCAGCTCTACGCACCATCCTAAGCCTTGCCTCTCCCACACTCAGGATCCAAAGACAACGGCACCAGGGACTGCTCACACACTAAAGGCACCAGGACAAAAGGCTCACCAGCTTGGCCTTTGCATTCCCGCTGACAGCTCCACAGCTTGAACCCAGAGAACTGCCTGCTGCCAACAGCCTTTCCAATCACTCTGAGCACCTCATGACAAGGAGTGTGGGGAATGAATCTCCAGCAGCCTCCTGCCCCAGGCTGTCCCCCGGGAGCAGCCCTGCTCCAGGCCGTGACTGCCACCTGCACAGCCAAAGGACCCAGAGCCGGTGTTACACACCACGGCTGTGCCTGGCACAGAGACACCAGTGGCCACACAAGTGGCCATGGCACTGTCCACACACAGTCCCTGCTGCTGCTCCCCCAGCCGCTGGCACCAACTCCCAGCCACCCACTCCTAAAGCCACGGGGCCCACTGGGACACTGCGGGGGCTCGTGGAAGCCAGCGGCCATTGTGACACAGCGGGGCTGCACAGAGCCCACGGTGCTTTGTGACCCGTGGCTCCCAGGAGAGCCTTTGTGATGCTGGGGAACTACAAGGAAGCCTGGCTCCTCTGTGACACCACCACAGAAGCTCAGGGGAGCCCTGGAGACCGTGCTGATGCTATTGAACCTGATGCAACCCTGCCTCCTCTGTGACACCACAGAAGCTCTTGGAGCCCTGGAGACCGTGGTGATGCTATGGAACCTGATGCAACCCTGCCTCCTCTGTGACACCACAGAACCTCTGGGAGCCCTGGAGACCGTGCTGATGCTATGGAACCTGATGCAACCCTGCCTCCACTGTGACACCACAGAAGCTCAGGGAGCCCTGGAGACTGTGGTGATGCTATGGAACCTGATGCAACCCTGCCTCCACTGTGACACCACAGAACCTCTGGGAGCCCTGGAGACCGTGCTGATGCTATGGAACCTGATGCAACCCTGCCTCCACTGTGACACCACAGAAGCTCGGGGAGCTCTGCAGACCGTGGGGATGCTGGCGAAGCTGACGGAACCCTGGGCACCACAGTGACGCTATGGAACCTGGTGGAACCGAGGGGCCACAGTGACACTGTGGGGCCTTTTGGAAGCAACAGGACCCTGGTGGGAAGCCACGGGATGATTAATCCTGCACGAACCTGCTCCAGGTGGGCTCCTCTCTCCCGGCTTCCACAGGTGCTGCTAGGATCCCACTCCGGCACTGGCTTGGCACGGGCTCACGGCTTCCTTTGGCAATGGCTCTGCTCCAGGATGGCATGCTGCAGAGAATGCAGGTAGATTTTGTGCTCACTCCTGGCATGCAGCTGGACAATAAAGCCTGATCCAGCCCCCCCTCAGCATATGTCCGGCTCTGGCATTGGGGCGGGGCAACTTTGGGAGCAGCCCCAGCCCTGCTCCTGCTCCCGGCTGGGCACCCAGCTGCTGGGACACAGGTGTGTCCTGATGCCACCGTCTACTCCTTTGAGAAGGGGAGGACAGAGTGCATCAGGGAGTTTGGTGTGGCTTACATGCGGCAAGGAGAAGGTGCAGCCCCAAACTGGCTTTCACTTCTAGAACCTTTTGCTATTGCGGGAGCAGCTGCTGGAGCTTTTCAACCGAGCTGCAAGAGTGAAAAGTGTGATGGCATGTCTATCTGAGAAGGAAGGTTCGGTGCCGCAGCCTGTTGTGCACAATTTATATGCTGATAAGAGAAGGGGGTGCTTTTGGAACGTTTTCCTTCCTGACACTTCTGTCTCTGTGAGCTTTAGCTGCTTGGACTCAGGGATACCGAAGGTGTGTGAAAGTGACTGGGATGCGAGAATCATGTTGCACAGGGAACAGGGAAGGTCAGCAAATGTTTCCTGTCCTGGCACATCTCTCAGTCTGAACTGCAGCTGCAGATGCTTCACTTCCGCCAAGGACTCTGCCACCTTGAGAGAAGGATGCGCTCTATGGAGTTGAGAAAGAAAGTGCGTCTCACTAGCTTCTTTCCTCTACTTCATAGACAGCAAAGGGGCTATGAAAGGCAGCACTGGCTTTTTGTTCTAGGACTTCTTCTTTACAAGCAGCTGCTGGATGTTTGGAAGGGGGTTTGGGATATGCAAAAATGAGAGGCTAAGATGGTAAGAGGGTAAGATGGAAGTCATCTGGCAAAAGCAGAGCTCACAAAAGGGCCAGCTGAGAAAGCTCTTGCTGCCTACAACTTCAACTGCACCCCTCAAAGCAGCAGCACACACGCTGCTCTCGGCACTTTCCTTCTCAGCTCTACGCACCATCCTAAGCCTTGCCTCTCCCACACTCAGGATCCAAAGACAACGGCACCAGGGACTGCTCACACACTAAAGGCACCAGGACAAAAGGCTCACCAGCTTGGCCTTTGCATTCCCGCTGACAGCTCCACAGCTTGAACCCAGAGAACTGCCTGCTGCCAACAGCCTTTCCAATCACTCTGAGCACCTCATGACAAGGAGTGTGGGGAATGAATCTCCAGCAGCCTCCTGCCCCAGGCTGTCCCCCGGGAGCAGCCCTGCTCCAGGCCGTGACTGCCACCTGCACAGCCAAAGGACCCAGAGCCGGTGTTACACACCACGGCTGTGCCTGGCACAGAGACACCAGTGGCCACACAAGTGGCCATGGCACTGTCCACACACAGTCCCTGCTGCTGCTCCCCCAGCCGCTGGCACCAACTCCCAGCCACCCACTCCTAAAGCCACGGGGCCCACTGGGACACTGCGGGGGCTCGTGGAAGCCAGCGGCCATTGTGACACAGCGGGGCTGCACAGAGCCCACGGTGCTTTGTGACCCGTGGCTCCCAGGAGAGCCTTTGTGATGCTGGGGAACTACAAGGAAGCCTGCCTCCTCTGTGACACCACCACAGAAGCTCAGGGGAGCCCTGGAGACCGTGCTGATGCTATTGAACCTGATGCAACCCTGCCTCCTCTGTGACACCACAGAAGCTCTTGGAGCCCTGGAGACCGTGGTGATGCTATGGAACCTGATGCAACCCTGCCTCCACTGTGACACCACAGAAGCTCAGGGAGCCCTGGAGACTGTGGTGATGCTATGGAACCTGATGCAACCCTGCCTCCACTGTGACACCACAGAACCTCTGGGAGCCCTGGAGACCGTGCTGATGCTATGGAACCTGATGCAACCCTGCCTCCACTGTGACACCACAGAAGCTCAGGGAGCCCTGGAGACTGTGGTGATGCTATGGAACCTGATGCAACCCTGCCTCCACTGTGACACCACAGAACCTCTGGGAGCCCTGGAGACCGTGCTGATGCTATGGAACCTGATGCAACCCTGCCTCCACTGTGACACCACAGAAGCTCGGGGAGCTCTGCAGACCGTGGGGATGCTGGCGAAGCTGACGGAACCCTGGGCACCACAGTGACGCTATGGAACCTGGTGGAACCGAGGGGCCACAGTGACACTGTGGGGCCTTTTGGAAGCAACAGGACCCTGGTGGGAAGCCACGGGATGATTAATCCTGCACGAACCTGCTCCAGGTGGGCTCCTCTCTCCCGGCTTCCACAGGTGCTGCTAGGATCCCACTCCGGCACTGGCTTGGCACGGGCTCACGGCTTCCTTTGGCAATGGCTCTGCTCCAGGATGGCATGCTGCAGAGAATGCAGGTAGATTTTGTGCTCACTCCTGGCATGCAGCTGGACAATAAAGCCTGATCCAGCCCCCCCTCAGCATATGTCCGGCTCTGGCATTGGGGCGGGGCAACTTTGGGAGCAGCCCCAGCCCTGCTCCTGCTCCCGGCTGGGCACCCAGCTGCTGGGACACAGGTGTGTCCTGATGCCACCGTCTACTCCTTTGAGAAGGGGAGGACAGAGTGCATCAGGGAGTTTGGTGTGGCTTACATGCGGCAAGGAGAAGGTGCAGCCCCAAACTGGCTTTCACTTCTAGAACCTTTTGCTATTGCGGGAGCAGCTGCTGGAGCTTTTCAACCGAGCTGCAAGAGTGAAAAGTGTGATGGCATGTCTATCTGAGAAGGAAGGTTCGGTGCCGCAGCCTGTTGTGCACAATTTATATGCTGATAAGAGAAGGGGGTGCTTTTGGAACGTTTTCCTTCCTGACACTTCTGTCTCTGTGAGCTTTAGCTGCTTGGACTCAGGGATACCGAAGGTATGTGAAAGTGACTGGGATGCGAGAATCATGTTGCACAGGGAACAGGGAAGGTCAGCAAATGTTTCCTGTCCTGGCACATCTCTCAGTCTGAACTGCAGCTGCAGATGCTTCACTTCCGCCAAGGACTCTGCCACCTTGAGAGAAGGATGCGCTCTATGGAGTTGAGAAAGAAAGTGCGTCTCACTAGCTTCTTTCCTCTACTTCATAGACAGCAAAGGGGCTATGAAAGGCAGCACTGGCTTTTTGTTCTAGGACTTCTTCTTTACAAGCAGCTGCTGGATGTTTGGAAGGGGGTTTGGGATATGCAAAAATGAGAGGCTAAGATGGTAAGAGGGTAAGATGGAAGTCATCTGGCAAAAGCAGAGCTCACAAAAGGGCCAGCTGAGAAAGCTCTTGCTGCCTACAACTTCAACTGCACCCCTCAAAGCAGCAGCACACACGCTGCTCTCGGCACTTTCCTTCTCAGCTCTACGCACCATCCTAAGCCTTGCCTCTCCCACACTCAGGATCCAAAGACAACGGCACCAGGGACTGCTCACACACTAAAGGCACCAGGACAAAAGGCTCACCAGCTTGGCCTTTGCATTCCCGCTGACAGCTCCACAGCTTGAACCCAGAGAACTGCCTGCTGCCAACAGCCTTTCCAATCACTCTGAGCACCTCATGACAAGGAGTGTGGGGAATGAATCTCCAGCAGCCTCCTGCCCCAGGCTGTCCCCCGGGAGCAGCCCTGCTCCAGGCCGTGACTGCCACCTGCACAGCCAAAGGACCCAGAGCCGGTGTTACACACCACGGCTGTGCCTGGCACAGAGACACCAGTGGCCACACAAGTGGCCATGGCACTGTCCACACACAGTCCCTGCTGCTGCTCCCCCAGCCGCTGGCACCAACTCCCAGCCACCCACTCCTAAAGCCACGGGGCCCACTGGGACACTGCGGGGGCTCGTGGAAGCCAGCGGCCATTGTGACACAGCGGGGCTGCACAGAGCCCACGGTGCTTTGTGACCCGTGGCTCCCAGGAGAGCCTTTGTGATGCTGGGGAACTACAAGGAAGCCTGCCTCCTCTGTGACACCACCACAGAAGCTCAGGGGAGCCCTGGAGACCGTGCTGATGCTATTGAACCTGATGCAACCCTGCCTCCTCTGTGACACCACAGAAGCTCAGGGAGCCCTGGAGACCATGGTGATGCTATGGAACCTGATGCAACCCTGCCTCCTCTGTGACACCACAGAACCTCTGGGAGCCCTGGAGACCGTGCTGATGCTATGGAACCTGATGCAACCCTGCCTCCACTGTGACACCACAGAAGCTCAGGGAGCCCTGGAGACTGTGGTGATGCTATGGAACCTGATGCAACCCTGCCTCCACTGTGACACCACAGAACCTCTGGGAGCCCTGGAGACCGTGCTGATGCTATGGAACCTGATGCAACCCTGCCTCCACTGTGACACCACAGAAGCTCGGGGAGCTCTGCAGACCGTGGGGATGCTGGCGAAGCTGACGGAACCCTGGGCACCACAGTGACGCTATGGAACCTGGTGGAACCGAGGGGCCACAGTGACACTGTGGGGCCTTTTGGAAGCAACAGGACCCTGGTGGGAAGCCACGGGATGATTAATCCTGCACGAACCTGCTCCAGGTGGGCTCCTCTCTCCCGGCTTCCACAGGTGCTGCTAGGATCCCACTCCGGCACTGGCTTGGCACGGGCTCACGGCTTCCTTTGGCAATGGCTCTGCTCCAGGATGGCATGCTGCAGAGAATGCAGGTAGATTTTGTGCTCACTCCTGGCATGCAGCTGGACAATAAAGCCTGATCCAGCCCCCCCTCAGCATATGTCCGGCTCTGGCATTGGGGCGGGGCAACTTTGGGAGCAGCCCCAGCCCTGCTCCTGCTCCCGGCTGGGCACCCAGCTGCTGGGACACAGGTGTGTCCTGATGCCACCGTCTACTCCTTTGAGAAGGGGAGGACAGAGTGCATCAGGGAGTTTGGTGTGGCTTACATGCGGCAAGGAGAAGGTGCAGCCCCAAACTGGCTTTCACTTCTAGAACCTTTTGCTATTGCGGGAGCAGCTGCTGGAGCTTTTCAACCGAGCTGCAAGAGTGAAAAGTGTGATGGCATGTCTATCTGAGAAGGAAGGTTCGGTGCCGCAGCCTGTTGTGCACAATTTATATGCTGATAAGAGAAGGGGGTGCTTTTGGAACGTTTTCCTTCCTGACACTTCTGTCTCTGTGAGCTTTAGCTGCTTGGACTCAGGGATACCGAAGGTATGTGAAAGTGACTGGGATGCGAGAATCATGTTGCACAGGGAACAGGGAAGGTCAGCAAATGTTTCCTGTCCTGGCACATCTCTCAGTCTGAACTGCAGCTGCAGATGCTTCACTTCCGCCAAGGACTCTGCCACCTTGAGAGAAGGATGCGCTCTATGGAGTTGAGAAAGAAAGTGCGTCTCACTAGCTTCTTTCCTCTACTTCATAGACAGCAAAGGGGCTATGAAAGGCAGCACTGGCTTTTTGTTCTAGGACTTCTTCTTTACAAGCAGCTGCTGGATGTTTGGAAGGGGGTTTGGGATATGCAAAAATGAGAGGCTAAGATGGTAAGAGGGTAAGATGGAAGTCATCTGGCAAAAGCAGAGCTCACAAAAGGGCCAGCTGAGAAAGCTCTTGCTGCCTACAACTTCAACTGCACCCCTCAAAGCAGCAGCACACACGCTGCTCTCGGCACTTTCCTTCTCAGCTCTACGCACCATCCTAAGCCTTGCCTCTCCCACACTCAGGATCCAAAGACAACGGCACCAGGGACTGCTCACACACTAAAGGCACCAGGACAAAAGGCTCACCAGCTTGGCCTTTGCATTCCCGCTGACAGCTCCACAGCTTGAACCCAGAGAACTGCCTGCTGCCAACAGCCTTTCCAATCACTCTGAGCACCTCATGACAAGGAGTGTGGGGAATGAATCTCCAGCAGCCTCCTGCCCCAGGCTGTCCCCCGGGAGCAGCCCTGCTCCAGGCCGTGACTGCCACCTGCACAGCCAAAGGACCCAGAGCCGGTGTTACACACCACGGCTGTGCCTGGCACAGAGACACCAGTGGCCACACAAGTGGCCATGGCACTGTCCACACACAGTCCCTGCTGCTGCTCCCCCAGCCGCTGGCACCAACTCCCAGCCACCCACTCCTAAAGCCACGGGGCCCACTGGGACACTGCGGGGGCTCGTGGAAGCCAGCGGCCATTGTGACACAGCGGGGCTGCACAGAGCCCACGGTGCTTTGTGACCCGTGGCTCCCAGGAGAGCCTTTGTGATGCTGGGGAACTACAAGGAAGCCTGGCTCCTCTGTGACACCACCACAGAAGCTCAGGGGAGCCCTGGAGACCGTGGTGATGCTATGGAACCTGATGCAACCCTGCCTCCTCTGTGACACCACAGAAGCTCTTGGAGCCCTGGAGACCGTGCTGATGCTATGGAACCTGATGCAACCCTGCCTCCACTGTGACACCACAGAAGCTCAGGGAGCCCTGGAGACTGTGGTGATGCTATGGAACCTGATGCAACCCTGCCTCCACTGTGACACCACAGAACCTCTGGGAGCCCTGGAGACCGTGCTGATGCTATGGAACCTGATGCAACCCTGCCTCCACTGTGACACCACAGAAGCTCGGGGAGCTCTGCAGACCGTGGGGATGCTGGCGAAGCTGACGGAACCCTGGGCACCACAGTGACGCTATGGAACCTGGTGGAACCGAGGGGCCACAGTGACACTGTGGGGCCTTTTGGAAGCAACAGGACCCTGGTGGGAAGCCACGGGATGATTAATCCTGCACGAACCTGCTCCAGGTGGGCTCCTCTCTCCCGGCTTCCACAGGTGCTGCTAGGATCCCACTCCGGCACTGGCTTGGCACGGGCTCACGGCTTCCTTTGGCAATGGCTCTGCTCCAGGATGGCATGCTGCAGAGAATGCAGGTAGATTTTGTGCTCACTCCTGGCATGCAGCTGGACAATAAAGCCTGATCCAGCCCCCCCTCAGCATATGTCCGGCTCTGGCATTGGGGCGGGGCAACTTTGGGAGCAGCCCCAGCCCTGCTCCTGCTCCCGGCTGGGCACCCAGCTGCTGGGACACAGGTGTGTCCTGATGCCACCGTCTACTCCTTTGAGAAGGGGAGGACAGAGTGCATCAGGGAGTTTGGTGTGGCTTACATGCGGCAAGGAGAAGGTGCAGCCCCAAACTGGCTTTCACTTCTAGAACCTTTTGCTATTGCGGGAGCAGCTGCTGGAGCTTTTCAACCGAGCTGCAAGAGTGAAAAGTGTGATGGCATGTCTATCTGAGAAGGAAGGTTCGGTGCCGCAGCCTGTTGTGCACAATTTATATGCTGATAAGAGAAGGGGGTGCTTTTGGAACGTTTTCCTTCCTGACACTTCTGTCTCTGTGAGCTTTAGCTGCTTGGACTCAGGGATACCGAAGGTATGTGAAAGTGACTGGGATGCGAGAATCATGTTGCACAGGGAACAGGGAAGGTCAGCAAATGTTTCCTGTCCTGGCACATCTCTCAGTCTGAACTGCAGCTGCAGATGCTTCACTTCCGCCAAGGACTCTGCCACCTTGAGAGAAGGATGCGCTCTATGGAGTTGAGAAAGAAAGTGCGTCTCACTAGCTTCTTTCCTCTACTTCATAGACAGCAAAGGGGCTATGAAAGGCAGCACTGGCTTTTTGTTCTAGGACTTCTTCTTTACAAGCAGCTGCTGGATGTTTGGAAGGGGGTTTGGGATATGCAAAAATGAGAGGCTAAGATGGTAAGAGGGTAAGATGGAAGTCATCTGGCAAAAGCAGAGCTCACAAAAGGGCCAGCTGAGAAAGCTCTTGCTGCCTACAACTTCAACTGCACCCCTCAAAGCAGCAGCACACACGCTGCTCTCGGCACTTTCCTTCTCAGCTCTACGCACCATCCTAAGCCTTGCCTCTCCCACACTCAGGATCCAAAGACAACGGCACCAGGGACTGCTCACACACTAAAGGCACCAGGACAAAAGGCTCAGCAGCTTGGCCTTTGCATTCCCGCTGACAGCTCCACAGCTTGAACCCAGAGAACTGCCTGCTGCCAACAGCCTTTCCAATCACTCTGAGCACCTCATGACAAGGAGTGTGGGGAATGAATCTCCAGCAGCCTCCTGCCCCAGGCTGTCCCCCGGGAGCAGCCCTGCTCCAGGCCGTGACTGCCACCTGCACAGCCAAAGGACCCAGAGCCGGTGTTACACACCACGGCTGTGCCTGGCACAGAGACACCAGTGGCCACACAAGTGGCCATGGCACTGTCCACACACAGTCCCTGCTGCTGCTCCCCCAGCCGCTGGCACCAACTCCCAGCCACCCACTCCTAAAGCCACGGGGCCCACTGGGACACTGCGGGGGCTCGTGGAAGCCAGCGGCCATTGTGACACAGCGGGGCTGCACAGAGCCCACGGTGCTTTGTGACCCGTGGCTCCCAGGAGAGCCTTTGTGATGCTGGGGAACTACAAGGAAGCCTGGCTCCTCTGTGACACCACCACAGAAGCTCAGGGGAGCCCTGGAGACCGTGCTGATGCTATTGAACCTGATGCAACCCTGCCTCCTCTGTGACACCACAGAAGCTCTTGGAGCCCTGGAGACCGTGCTGATGCTATGGAACCTGATGCAACCCTGCCTCCTCTGTGACACCACAGAACCTCTGGGAGCCCTGGAGACCGTGCTGATGCTATGGAACCTGATGCAACCCTGCCTCCACTGTGACACCACAGAAGCTCAGGGAGCCCTGGAGACTGTGGTGATGCTATGGAACCTGATGCAACCCTGCCTCCACTGTGACACCACAGAACCTCTGGGAGCCCTGGAGACCGTGCTGATGCTATGGAACCTGATGCAACCCTGCCTCCACTGTGACACCACAGAAGCTCGGGGAGCTCTGCAGACCGTGGGGATGCTGGCGAAGCTGACGGAACCCTGGGCACCACAGTGACGCTATGGAACCTGGTGGAACCGAGGGGCCACAGTGACACTGTGGGGCCTTTTGGAAGCAACAGGACCCTGGTGGGAAGCCACGGGATGATTAATCCTGCACGAACCTGCTCCAGGTGGGCTCCTCTCTCCCGGCTTCCACAGGTGCTGCTAGGATCCCACTCCGGCACTGGCTTGGCACGGGCTCACGGCTTCCTTTGGCAATGGCTCTGCTCCAGGATGGCATGCTGCAGAGAATGCAGGTAGATTTTGTGCTCACTCCTGGCATGCAGCTGGACAATAAAGCCTGATCCAGCCCCCCCTCAGCATATGTCCGGCTCTGGCATTGGGGCGGGGCAACTTTGGGAGCAGCCCCAGCCCTGCTCCTGCTCCCGGCTGGGCACCCAGCTGCTGGGACACAGGTGTGTCCTGATGCCACCGTCTACTCCTTTGAGAAGGGGAGGACAGAGTGCATCAGGGAGTTTGGTGTGGCTTACATGCGGCAAGGAGAAGGTGCAGCCCCAAACTGGCTTTCACTTCTAGAACCTTTTGCTATTGCGGGAGCAGCTGCTGGAGCTTTTCAACCGAGCTGCAAGAGTGAAAAGTGTGATGGCATGTCTATCTGAGAAGGAAGGTTCGGTGCCGCAGCCTGTTGTGCACAATTTATATGCTGATAAGAGAAGGGGGTGCTTTTGGAACGTTTTCCTTCCTGACACTTCTGTCTCTGTGAGCTTTAGCTGCTTGGACTCAGGGATACCGAAGGTATGTGAAAGTGACTGGGATGCGAGAATCATGTTGCACAGGGAACAGGGAAGGTCAGCAAATGTTTCCTGTCCTGGCACATCTCTCAGTCTGAACTGCAGCTGCAGATGCTTCACTTCCGCCAAGGACTCTGCCACCTTGAGAGAAGGATGCGCTCTATGGAGTTGAGAAAGAAAGTGCGTCTCACTAGCTTCTTTCCTCTACTTCATAGACAGCAAAGGGGCTATGAAAGGCAGCACTGGCTTTTTGTTCTAGGACTTCTTCTTTACAAGCAGCTGCTGGATGTTTGGAAGGGGGTTTGGGATATGCAAAAATGAGAGGCTAAGATGGTAAGAGGGTAAGATGGAAGTCATCTGGCAAAAGCAGAGCTCACAAAAGGGCCAGCTGAGAAAGCTCTTGCTGCCTACAACTTCAACTGCACCCCTCAAAGCAGCAGCACACACGCTGCTCTCGGCACTTTCCTTCTCAGCTCTACGCACCATCCTAAGCCTTGCCTCTCCCACACTCAGGATCCAAAGACAACGGCACCAGGGACTGCTCACACACTAAAGGCACCAGGACAAAAGGCTCACCAGCTTGGCCTTTGCATTCCCGCTGACAGCTCCACAGCTTGAACCCAGAGAACTGCCTGCTGCCAACAGCCTTTCCAATCACTCTGAGCACCTCATGACAAGGAGTGTGGGGAATGAATCTCCAGCAGCCTCCTGCCCCAGGCTGTCCCCCGGGAGCAGCCCTGCTCCAGGCCGTGACTGCCACCTGCACAGCCAAAGGACCCAGAGCCGGTGTTACACACCACGGCTGTGCCTGACACAGAGACACCAGTGGCCACACAAGTGGCCATGGCACTGTCCACACACAGTCCCTGCTGCTGCTCCCCCAGCCGCTGGCACCAACTCCCAGCCACCCACTCCTAAAGCCACGGGGCCCACTGGGACACTGCGGGGGCTCGTGGAAGCCAGCGGCCATTGTGACACAGCGGGGCTGCACAGAGCCCACGGTGCTTTGTGACCCGTGGCTCCCAGGAGAGCCTTTGTGATGCTGGGGAACTACAAGGAAGCCTGGCTCCTCTGTGACACCACCACAGAAGCTCAGGGGAGCCCTGGAGACCGTGCTGATGCTATTGAACCTGATGCAACCCTGCCTCCTCTGTGACACCACAGAAGCTCTTGGAGCCCTGGAGACCGTGGTGATGCTATGGAACCTGAGGCAACCCTGCCTCCTCTGTGACACCACAGAACCTCTGGGAGCCCTGGAGACCGTGCTGATGCTATGGAACCTGATGCAACCCTGCCTCCACTGTGACACCACAGAAGCTCAGGGAGCCCTGGAGACCGTGCTGATGCTATGGAACCTGATGCAACCCTGCCTCCACTGTGACACCACAGAAGCTCGGGGAGCTCTGCAGACCGTGGGGATGCTGGCGAAGCTGACGGAACCCTGGGCACCACAGTGACGCTATGGAACCTGGTGGAACCGAGGGGCCACAGTGACACTGTGGGGCCTTTTGGAAGCAACAGGACCCTGGTGGGAAGCCACGGGATGATTAATCCTGCACGAACCTGCTCCAGGTGGGCTCCTCTCTCCCGGCTTCCACAGGTGCTGCTAGGATCCCACTCCGGCACTGGCTTGGCACGGGCTCACGGCTTCCTTTGGCAATGGCTCTGCTCCAGGATGGCATGCTGCAGAGAATGCAGGTAGATTTTGTGCTCACTCCTGGCATGCAGCATGACAATAAAGCCTGATCCAGCCCCCCCTCAGCATATGTCCGGCTCTGGCATTGGGGCGGGGCAACTTTGGGAGCAGCCCCAGCCCTGCTCCTGCTCCCGGCTGGGCACCCAGCTGCTGGGACACAGGTGTGTCCTGATGCCACCGTCTACTCCTTTGAGAAGGGGAGGACAGAGTGCATCAGGGAGTTTGGTGTGGCTTACATGCGGCAAGGAGAAGGTGCAGCCCCAAACTGGCTTTCACTTCTAGAACCTTTTGCTATTGCGGGAGCAGCTGCTGGAGCTTTTCAACCGAGCTGCAAGAGTGAAAAGTGTGATGGCATGTCTATCTGAGAAGGAAGGTTCGGTGCCGCAGCCTGTTGTGCACAATTTATATGCTGATAAGAGAAGGGGGTGCTTTTGGAACGTTTTCCTTCCTGACACTTCTGTCTCTGTGAGCTTTAGCTGCTTGGACTCAGGGATACCGAAGGTATGTGAAAGTGACTGGGATGCGAGAATCATGTTGCACAGGGAACAGGGAAGGTCAGCAAATGTTTCCTGTCCTGGCACATCTCTCAGTCTGAACTGCAGCTGCAGATGCTTCACTTCCGCCAAGGACTCTGCCACCTTGAGAGAAGGATGCGCTCTATGGAGTTGAGAAAGAAAGTGCGTCTCACTAGCTTCTTTCCTCTACTTCATAGACAGCAAAGGGGCTATGAAAGGCAGCACTGGCTTTTTGTTCTAGGACTTCTTCTTTACAAGCAGCTGCTGGATGTTTGGAAGGGGGTTTGGGATATGCAAAAATGAGAGGCTAAGATGGTAAGAGGGTAAGATGGAAGTCATCTGGCAAAAGCAGAGCTCACAAAAGGGCCAGCTGAGAAAGCTCTTGCTGCCTACAACTTCAACTGCACCCCTCAAAGCAGCAGCACACACGCTGCTCTCGGCACTTTCCTTCTCAGCTCTACGCACCATCCTAAGCCTTGCCTCTCCCACACTCAGGATCCAAAGACAACGGCACCAGGGACTGCTCACACACTAAAGGCACCAGGACAAAAGGCTCACCAGCTTGGCCTTTGCATTCCCGCTGACAGCTCCACAGCTTGAACCCAGAGAACTGCCTGCTGCCAACAGCCTTTCCAATCACTCTGAGCACCTCATGACAAGGAGTGTGGGGAATGAATCTCCAGCAGCCTCCTGCCCCAGGCTGTCCCCCGGGAGCAGCCCTGCTCCAGGCCGTGACTGCCACCTGCACAGCCAAAGGACCCAGAGCCGGTGTTACACACCACGGCTGTGCCTGGCACAGAGACACCAGTGGCCACACAAGTGGCCATGGCACTGTCCACACACAGTCCCTGCTGCTGCTCCCCCAGCCGCTGGCACCAACTCCCAGCCACCCACTCCTAAAGCCACGGGGCCCACTGGGACACTGCGGGGGCTCGTGGAAGCCAGCGGCCATTGTGACACAGCGGGGCTGCACAGAGCCCACGGTGCTTTGTGACCCGTGGCTCCCAGGAGAGCCTTTGTGATGCTGGGGAACTACAAGGAAGCCTGGCTCCTCTGTGACACCACCACAGAAGCTCAGGGGAGCCCTGGAGACCGTGCTGATGCTATTGAACCTGATGCAACCCTGCCTCCTCTGTGACACCACAGAAGCTCTTGGAGCCCTGGAGACCGTGCTGATGCTATGGAACCTGATGCAACCCTGCCTCCTCTGTGACACCACAGAACCTCTGGGAGCCCTGGAGACCGTGCTGATGCTATGGAACCTGATGCAACCCTGCCTCCACTGTGACACCACAGAAGCTCAGGGAGCCCTGGAGACTGTGGTGATGCTATGGAACCTGATGCAACCCTGCCTCCACTGTGACACCACAGAACCTCTGGGAGCCCTGGAGACCGTGCTGATGCTATGGAACCTGATGCAACCCTGCCTCCACTGTGACACCACAGAAGCTCGGGGAGCTCTGCAGACCGTGGGGATGCTGGCGAAGCTGACGGAACCCTGGGCACCACAGTGACGCTATGGAACCTGGTGGAACCGAGGGGCCACAGTGACACTGTGGGGCCTTTTGGAAGCAACAGGACCCTGGTGGGAAGCCACGGGATGATTAATCCTGCACGAACCTGCTCCAGGTGGGCTCCTCTCTCCCGGCTTCCACAGGTGCTGCTAGGATCCCACTCCGGCACTGGCTTGGCACGGGCTCACGGCTTCCTTTGGCAATGGCTCTGCTCCAGGATGGCATGCTGCAGAGAATGCAGGTAGATTTTGTGCTCACTCCTGGCATGCAGCTGGACAATAAAGCCTGATCCAGCCCCCCCTCAGCATATGTCCGGCTCTGGCATTGGGGCGGGGCAACTTTGGGAGCAGCCCCAGCCCTGCTCCTGCTCCCGGCTGGGCACCCAGCTGCTGGGACACAGGTGTGTCCTGATGCCACCGTCTACTCCTTTGAGAAGGGGAGGACAGAGTGCATCAGGGAGTTTGGTGTGGCTTACATGCGGCAAGGAGAAGGTGCAGCCCCAAACTGGCTTTCACTTCTAGAACCTTTTGCTATTGCGGGAGCAGCTGCTGGAGCTTTTCAACCGAGCTGCAAGAGTGAAAAGTGTGATGGCATGTCTATCTGAGAAGGAAGGTTCGGTGCCGCAGCCTGTTGTGCACAATTTATATGCTGATAAGAGAAGGGGGTGCTTTTGGAACGTTTTCCTTCCTGACACTTCTGTCTCTGTGAGCTTTAGCTGCTTGGACTCAGGGATACCGAAGGTATGTGAAAGTGACTGGGATGCGAGAATCATGTTGCACAGGGAACAGGGAAGGTCAGCAAATGTTTCCTGTCCTGGCACATCTCTCAGTCTGAACTGCAGCTGCAGATGCTTCACTTCCGCCAAGGACTCTGCCACCTTGAGAGAAGGATGCGCTCTATGGAGTTGAGAAAGAAAGTGCGTCTCACTAGCTTCTTTCCTCTACTTCATAGACAGCAAAGGGGCTATGAAAGGCAGCACTGGCTTTTTGTTCTAGGACTTCTTCTTTACAAGCAGCTGCTGGATGTTTGGAAGGGGGTTTGGGATATGCAAAAATGAGAGGCTAAGATGGTAAGAGGGTAAGATGGAAGTCATCTGGCAAAAGCAGAGCTCACAAAAGGGCCAGCTGAGAAAGCTCTTGCTGCCTACAACTTCAACTGCACCCCTCAAAGCAGCAGCACACACGCTGCTCTCGGCACTTTCCTTCTCAGCTCTACGCACCATCCTAAGCCTTGCCTCTCCCACACTCAGGATCCAAAGACAACGGCACCAGGGACTGCTCACACACTAAAGGCACCAGGACAAAAGGCTCACCAGCTTGGCCTTTGCATTCCCGCTGACAGCTCCACAGCTTGAACCCAGAGAACTGCCTGCTGCCAACAGCCTTTCCAATCACTCTGAGCACCTCATGACAAGGAGTGTGGGGAATGAATCTCCAGCAGCCTCCTGCCCCAGGCTGTCCCCCGGGAGCAGCCCTGCTCCAGGCCGTGACTGCCACCTGCACAGCCAAAGGACCCAGAGCCGGTGTTACACACCACGGCTGTGCCTGACACAGAGACACCAGTGGCCACACAAGTGGCCATGGCACTGTCCACACACAGTCCCTGCTGCTGCTCCCCCAGCCGCTGGCACCAACTCCCAGCCACCCACTCCTAAAGCCACGGGGCCCACTGGGACACTGCGGGGGCTCGTGGAAGCCAGCGGCCATTGTGACACAGCGGGGCTGCACAGAGCCCACGGTGCTTTGTGACCCGTGGCTCCCAGGAGAGCCTTTGTGATGCTGGGGAACTACAAGGAAGCCTGGCTCCTCTGTGACACCACCACAGAAGCTCAGGGGAGCCCTGGAGACCGTGCTGATGCTATTGAACCTGATGCAACCCTGCCTCCTCTGTGACACCACAGAAGCTCTTGGAGCCCTGGAGACCGTGGTGATGCTATGGAACCTGAGGCAACCCTGCCTCCTCTGTGACACCACAGAACCTCTGGGAGCCCTGGAGACCGTGCTGATGCTATGGAACCTGATGCAACCCTGCCTCCACTGTGACACCACAGAAGCTCAGGGAGCCCTGGAGACCGTGCTGATGCTATGGAACCTGATGCAACCCTGCCTCCACTGTGACACCACAGAAGCTCGGGGAGCTCTGCAGACCGTGGGGATGCTGGCGAAGCTGACGGAACCCTGGGCACCACAGTGACGCTATGGAACCTGGTGGAACCGAGGGGCCACAGTGACACTGTGGGGCCTTTTGGAAGCAACAGGACCCTGGTGGGAAGCCACGGGATGATTAATCCTGCACGAACCTGCTCCAGGTGGGCTCCTCTCTCCCGGCTTCCACAGGTGCTGCTAGGATCCCACTCCGGCACTGGCTTGGCACGGGCTCACGGCTTCCTTTGGCAATGGCTCTGCTCCAGGATGGCATGCTGCAGAGAATGCAGGTAGATTTTGTGCTCACTCCTGGCATGCAGCTGGACAATAAAGCCTGATCCAGCCCCCCCTCAGCATATGTCCGGCTCTGGCATTGGGGCGGGGCAACTTTGGGAGCAGCCCCAGCCCTGCTCCTGCTCCCGGCTGGGCACCCAGCTGCTGGGACACAGGTGTGTCCTGATGCCACCGTCTACTCCTTTGAGAAGGGGAGGACAGAGTGCATCAGGGAGTTTGGTGTGGCTTACATGCGGCAAGGAGAAGGTGCAGCCCCAAACTGGCTTTCACTTCTAGAACCTTTTGCTATTGCGGGAGCAGCTGCTGGAGCTTTTCAACCGAGCTGCAAGAGTGAAAAGTGTGATGGCATGTCTATCTGAGAAGGAAGGTTCGGTGCCGCAGCCTGTTGTGCACAATTTATATGCTGATAAGAGAAGGGGGTGCTTTTGGAACGTTTTCCTTCCTGACACTTCTGTCTCTGTGAGCTTTAGCTGCTTGGACTCAGGGATACCGAAGGTATGTGAAAGTGACTGGGATGCGAGAATCATGTTGCACAGGGAACAGGGAAGGTCAGCAAATGTTTCCTGTCCTGGCACATCTCTCAGTCTGAACTGCAGCTGCAGATGCTTCACTTCCGCCAAGGACTCTGCCACCTTGAGAGAAGGATGCGCTCTATGGAGTTGAGAAAGAAAGTGCGTCTCACTAGCTTCTTTCCTCTACTTCATAGACAGCAAAGGGGCTATGAAAGGCAGCACTGGCTTTTTGTTCTAGGACTTCTTCTTTACAAGCAGCTGCTGGATGTTTGGAAGGGGGTTTGGGATATGCAAAAATGAGAGGCTAAGATGGTAAGAGGGTAAGATGGAAGTCATCTGGCAAAAGCAGAGCTCACAAAAGGGCCAGCTGAGAAAGCTCTTGCTGCCTACAACTTCAACTGCACCCCTCAAAGCAGCAGCACACACGCTGCTCTCGGCACTTTCCTTCTCAGCTCTACGCACCATCCTAAGCCTTGCCTCTCCCACACTCAGGATCCAAAGACAACGGCACCAGGGACTGCTCACACACTAAAGGCACCAGGACAAAAGGCTCACCAGCTTGGCCTTTGCATTCCCGCTGACAGCTCCACAGCTTGAACCCAGAGAACTGCCTGCTGCCAACAGCCTTTCCAATCACTCTGAGCACCTCATGACAAGGAGTGTGGGGAATGAATCTCCAGCAGCCTCCTGCCCCAGGCTGTCCCCCGGGAGCAGCCCTGCTCCAGGCCGTGACTGCCACCTGCACAGCCAAAGGACCCAGAGCCGGTGTTACACACCACGGCTGTGCCTGGCACAGAGACACCAGTGGCCACACAAGTGGCCATGGCACTGTCCACACACAGTCCCTGCTGCTGCTCCCCCAGCCGCTGGCACCAACTCCCAGCCACCCACTCCTAAAGCCACGGGGCCCACTGGGACACTGCGGGGGCTCGTGGAAGCCAGCGGCCATTGTGACACAGCGGGGCTGCACAGAGCCCACGGTGCTTTGTGACCCGTGGCTCCCAGGAGAGCCTTTGTGATGCTGGGGAACTACAAGGAAGCCTGGCTCCTCTGTGACACCACCACAGAAGCTCAGGGGAGCCCTGGAGACCGTGCTGATGCTATTGAACCTGATGCAACCCTGCCTCCTCTGTGACACCACAGAAGCTCTTGGAGCCCTGGAGACCGTGCTGATGCTATGGAACCTGATGCAACCCTGCCTCCTCTGTGACACCACAGAACCTCTGGGAGCCCTGGAGACCGTGCTGATGCTATGGAACCTGATGCAACCCTGCCTCCACTGTGACACCACAGAAGCTCAGGGAGCCCTGGAGACTGTGGTGATGCTATGGAACCTGATGCAACCCTGCCTCCACTGTGACACCACAGAACCTCTGGGAGCCCTGGAGACCGTGCTGATGCTATGGAACCTGATGCAACCCTGCCTCCACTGTGACACCACAGAAGCTCGGGGAGCTCTGCAGACCGTGGGGATGCTGGCGAAGCTGACGGAACCCTGGGCACCACAGTGACGCTATGGAACCTGGTGGAACCGAGGGGCCACAGTGACACTGTGGGGCCTTTTGGAAGCAACAGGACCCTGGTGGGAAGCCACGGGATGATTAATCCTGCACGAACCTGCTCCAGGTGGGCTCCTCTCTCCCGGCTTCCACAGGTGCTGCTAGGATCCCACTCCGGCACTGGCTTGGCACGGGCTCACGGCTTCCTTTGGCAATGGCTCTGCTCCAGGATGGCATGCTGCAGAGAATGCAGGTAGATTTTGTGCTCACTCCTGGCATGCAGCTGGACAATAAAGCCTGATCCAGCCCCCCCTCAGCATATGTCCGGCTCTGGCATTGGGGCGGGGCAACTTTGGGAGCAGCCCCAGCCCTGCTCCTGCTCCCGGCTGGGCACCCAGCTGCTGGGACACAGGTGTGTCCTGATGCCACCGTCTACTCCTTTGAGAAGGGGAGGACAGAGTGCATCAGGGAGTTTGGTGTGGCTTACATGCGGCAAGGAGAAGGTGCAGCCCCAAACTGGCTTTCACTTCTAGAACCTTTTGCTATTGCGGGAGCAGCTGCTGGAGCTTTTCAACCGAGCTGCAAGAGTGAAAAGTGTGATGGCATGTCTATCTGAGAAGGAAGGTTCGGTGCCGCAGCCTGTTGTGCACAATTTATATGCTGATAAGAGAAGGGGGTGCTTTTGGAACGTTTTCCTTCCTGACACTTCTGTCTCTGTGAGCTTTAGCTGCTTGGACTCAGGGATACCGAAGGTATGTGAAAGTGACTGGGATGCGAGAATCATGTTGCACAGGGAACAGGGAAGGTCAGCAAATGTTTCCTGTCCTGGCACATCTCTCAGTCTGAACTGCAGCTGCAGATGCTTCACTTCCGCCAAGGACTCTGCCACCTTGAGAGAAGGATGCGCTCTATGGAGTTGAGAAAGAAAGTGCGTCTCACTAGCTTCTTTCCTCTACTTCATAGACAGCAAAGGGGCTATGAAAGGCAGCACTGGCTTTTTGTTCTAGGACTTCTTCTTTACAAGCAGCTGCTGGATGTTTGGAAGGGGGTTTGGGATATGCAAAAATGAGAGGCTAAGATGGTAAGAGGGTAAGATGGAAGTCATCTGGCAAAAGCAGAGCTCACAAAAGGGCCAGCTGAGAAAGCTCTTGCTGCCTACAACTTCAACTGCACCCCTCAAAGCAGCAGCACACACGCTGCTCTCGGCACTTTCCTTCTCAGCTCTACGCACCATCCTAAGCCTTGCCTCTCCCACACTCAGGATCCAAAGACAACGGCACCAGGGACTGCTCACACACTAAAGGCACCAGGACAAAAGGCTCACCAGCTTGGCCTTTGCATTCCCGCTGACAGCTCCACAGCTTGAACCCAGAGAACTGCCTGCTGCCAACAGCCTTTCCAATCACTCTGAGCACCTCATGACAAGGAGTGTGGGGAATGAATCTCCAGCAGCCTCCTGCCCCAGGCTGTCCCCCGGGAGCAGCCCTGCTCCAGGCCGTGACTGCCACCTGCACAGCCAAAGGACCCAGAGCCGGTGTTACACACCACGGCTGTGCCTGGCACAGAGACACCAGTGGCCACACAAGTGGCCATGGCACTGTCCACACACAGTCCCTGCTGCTGCTCCCCCAGCCGCTGGCACCAACTCCCAGCCACCCACTCCTAAAGCCACGGGGCCCACTGGGACACTGCGGGGGCTCGTGGAAGCCAGCGGCCATTGTGACACAGCGGGGCTGCACAGAGCCCACGGTGCTTTGTGACCCGTGGCTCCCAGGAGAGCCTTTGTGATGCTGGGGAACTACAAGGAAGCCTGGCTCCTCTGTGACACCACCACAGAAGCTCAGGGGAGCCCTGGAGACCGTGCTGATGCTATTGAACCTGATGCAACCCTGCCTCCTCTGTGACACCACAGAAGCTCTTGGAGCCCTGGAGACCGTGCTGATGCTATGGAACCTGATGCAACCCTGCCTCCTCTGTGACACCACAGAACCTCTGGGAGCCCTGGAGACCGTGCTGATGCTATGGAACCTGATGCAACCCTGCCTCCACTGTGACACCACAGAAGCTCAGGGAGCCCTGGAGACTGTGGTGATGCTATGGAACCTGATGCAACCCTGCCTCCACTGTGACACCACAGAACCTCTGGGAGCCCTGGAGACCGTGCTGATGCTATGGAACCTGATGCAACCCTGCCTCCACTGTGACACCACAGAAGCTCGGGGAGCTCTGCAGACCGTGGGGATGCTGGCGAAGCTGACGGAACCCTGGGCACCACAGTGACGCTATGGAACCTGGTGGAACCGAGGGGCCACAGTGACACTGTGGGGCCTTTTGGAAGCAACAGGACCCTGGTGGGAAGCCACGGGATGATTAATCCTGCACGAACCTGCTCCAGGTGGGCTCCTCTCTCCCGGCTTCCACAGGTGCTGCTAGGATCCCACTCCGGCACTGGCTTGGCACGGGCTCACGGCTTCCTTTGGCAATGGCTCTGCTCCAGGATGGCATGCTGCAGAGAATGCAGGTAGATTTTGTGCTCACTCCTGGCATGCAGCTGGACAATAAAGCCTGATCCAGCCCCCCCTCAGCATATGTCCGGCTCTGGCATTGGGGCGGGGCAACTTTGGGAGCAGCCCCAGCCCTGCTCCTGCTCCCGGCTGGGCACCCAGCTGCTGGGACACAGGTGTGTCCTGATGCCACCGTCTACTCCTTTGAGAAGGGGAGGACAGAGTGCATCAGGGAGTTTGGTGTGGCTTACATGCGGCAAGGAGAAGGTGCAGCCCCAAACTGGCTTTCACTTCTAGAACCTTTTGCTATTGCGGGAGCAGCTGCTGGAGCTTTTCAACCGAGCTGCAAGAGTGAAAAGTGTGATGGCATGTCTATCTGAGAAGGAAGGTTCGGTGCCGCAGCCTGTTGTGCACAATTTATATGCTGATAAGAGAAGGGGGTGCTTTTGGAACGTTTTCCTTCCTGACACTTCTGTCTCTGTGAGCTTTAGCTGCTTGGACTCAGGGATACCGAAGGTATGTGAAAGTGACTGGGATGCGAGAATCATGTTGCACAGGGAACAGGGAAGGTCAGCAAATGTTTCCTGTCCTGGCACATCTCTCAGTCTGAACTGCAGCTGCAGATGCTTCACTTCCGCCAAGGACTCTGCCACCTTGAGAGAAGGATGCGCTCTATGGAGTTGAGAAAGAAAGTGCGTCTCACTAGCTTCTTTCCTCTACTTCATAGACAGCAAAGGGGCTATGAAAGGCAGCACTGGCTTTTTGTTCTAGGACTTCTTCTTTACAAGCAGCTGCTGGATGTTTGGAAGGGGGTTTGGGATATGCAAAAATGAGAGGCTAAGATGGTAAGAGGGTAAGATGGAAGTCATCTGGCAAAAGCAGAGCTCACAAAAGGGCCAGCTGAGAAAGCTCTTGCTGCCTACAACTTCAACTGCACCCCTCAAAGCAGCAGCACACACGCTGCTCTCGGCACTTTCCTTCTCAGCTCTACGCACCATCCTAAGCCTTGCCTCTCCCACACTCAGGATCCAAAGACAACGGCACCAGGGACTGCTCACACACTAAAGGCACCAGGACAAAAGGCTCACCAGCTTGGCCTTTGCATTCCCGCTGACAGCTCCACAGCTTGAACCCAGAGAACTGCCTGCTGCCAACAGCCTTTCCAATCACTCTGAGCACCTCATGACAAGGAGTGTGGGGAATGAATCTCCAGCAGCCTCCTGCCCCAGGCTGTCCCCCGGGAGCAGCCCTGCTCCAGGCCGTGACTGCCACCTGCACAGCCAAAGGACCCAGAGCCGGTGTTACACACCACGGCTGTGCCTGGCACAGAGACACCAGTGGCCACACAAGTGGCCATGGCACTGTCCACACACAGTCCCTGCTGCTGCTCCCCCAGCCGCTGGCACCAACTCCCAGCCACCCACTCCTAAAGCCACGGGGCCCACTGGGACACTGCGGGGGCTCGTGGAAGCCAGCGGCCATTGTGACACAGCGGGGCTGCACAGAGCCCACGGTGCTTTGTGACCCGTGGCTCCCAGGAGAGCCTTTGTGATCCTGGGGAACTACAAGGAAGCCTGGCTCCTCTGTGACACCACCACAGAAGCTCAGGGGAGCCCTGGAGACCGTGCTGATGCTATTGAACCTGATGCAACCCTGCCTCCTCTGTGACACCACAGAAGCTCTTGGAGCCCTGGAGACCGTGGTGATGCTATGGAACCTGATGCAACCCTGCCTCCTCTGTGACACCACAGAACCTCTGGGAGCCCTGGAGACCGTGCTGATGCTATGGAACCTGATGCAACCCTGCCTCCACTGTGACACCACAGAAGCTCAGGGAGCCCTGGAGACTGTGGTGATGCTATGGAACCTGATGCAACCCTGCCTCCACTGTGACACCACAGAACCTCTGGGAGCCCTGGAGACCGTGCTGATGCTATGGAACCTGATGCAACCCTGCCTCCACTGTGACACCACAGAAGCTCGGGGAGCTCTGCAGACCGTGGGGATGCTGGCGAAGCTGACGGAACCCTGGGCACCACAGTGACGCTATGGAACCTGGTGGAACCGAGGGGCCACAGTGACACTGTGGGGCCTTTTGGAAGCAACAGGACCCTGGTGGGAAGCCACGGGATGATTAATCCTGCACGAACCTGCTCCAGGTGGGCTCCTCTCTCCCGGCTTCCACAGGTGCTGCTAGGATCCCACTCCGGCACTGGCTTGGCACGGGCTCACGGCTTCCTTTGGCAATGGCTCTGCTCCAGGATGGCATGCTGCAGAGAATGCAGGTAGATTTTGTGCTCACTCCTGGCATGCAGCTGGACAATAAAGCCTGATCCAGCCCCCCCTCAGCATATGTCCGGCTCTGGCATTGGGGCGGGGCAACTTTGGGAGCAGCCCCAGCCCTGCTCCTGCTCCCGGCTGGGCACCCAGCTGCTGGGACACAGGTGTGTCCTGATGCCACCGTCTACTCCTTTGAGAAGGGGAGGACAGAGTGCATCAGGGAGTTTGGTGTGGCTTACATGCGGCAAGGAGAAGGTGCAGCCCCAAACTGGCTTTCACTTCTAGAACCTTTTGCTATTGCGGGAGCAGCTGCTGGAGCTTTTCAACCGAGCTGCAAGAGTGAAAAGTGTGATGGCATGTCTATCTGAGAAGGAAGGTTCGGTGCCGCAGCCTGTTGTGCACAATTTATATGCTGATAAGAGAAGGGGGTGCTTTTGGAACGTTTTCCTTCCTGACACTTCTGTCTCTGTGAGCTTTAGCTGCTTGGACTCAGGGATACCGAAGGTATGTGAAAGTGACTGGGATGCGAGAATCATGTTGCACAGGGAACAGGGAAGGTCAGCAAATGTTTCCTGTCCTGGCACATCTCTCAGTCTGAACTGCAGCTGCAGATGCTTCACTTCCGCCAAGGACTCTGCCACCTTGAGAGAAGGATGCGCTCTATGGAGTTGAGAAAGAAAGTGCGTCTCACTAGCTTCTTTCCTCTACTTCATAGACAGCAAAGGGGCTATGAAAGGCAGCACTGGCTTTTTGTTCTAGGACTTCTTCTTTACAAGCAGCTGCTGGATGTTTGGAAGGGGGTTTGGGATATGCAAAAATGAGAGGCTAAGATGGTAAGAGGGTAAGATGGAAGTCATCTGGCAAAAGCAGAGCTCACAAAAGGGCCAGCTGAGAAAGCTCTTGCTGCCTACAACTTCAACTGCACCCCTCAAAGCAGCAGCACACACGCTGCTCTCGGCACTTTCCTTCTCAGCTCTACGCACCATCCTAAGCCTTGCCTCTCCCACACTCAGGATCCAAAGACAACGGCACCAGGGACTGTTCACACACTAAAGGCACCAGGACAAAAGGCTCACCAGCTTGGCCTTTGCATTCCCGCTGACAGCTCCACAGCTTGAACCCAGAGAACTGCCTGCTGCCAACAGCCTTTCCAATCACTCTGAGCACCTCATGACAAGGAGTGTGGGGAATGAATCTCCAGCAGCCTCCTGCCCCAGGCTGTCCCCCGGGAGCAGCCCTGCTCCAGGCCGTGACTGCCACCTGCACAGCCAAAGGACCCAGAGCCGGTGTTACACACCACGGCTGTGCCTGGCACAGAGACACCAGTGGCCACACAAGTGGCCATGGCACTGTCCACACACAGTCCCTGCTGCTGCTCCCCCAGCCGCTGGCACCAACTCCCAGCCACCCACTCCTAAAGCCACGGGGCCCACTGGGACACTGCGGGGGCTCGTGGAAGCCAGCGGCCATTGTGACACAGCAATGCTGCACAGAGCCCACGGTGCTTTGTGACCCGTGGCTCCCAGGAGAGCCTTTGTGATGCTGGGGAACTACAAGGAAGCCTGGCTCCTCTGTGACACCACCACAGAAGCTCAGGGGAGCCCTGGAGACCGTGCTGATGCTATTGAACCTGATGCAACCCTGCCTCCTCTGTGACACCACAGAAGCTCTTGGAGCCCTGGAGACCGTGCTGATGCTATGGAACCTGATGCAACCCTGCCTCCTCTGTGACACCACAGAACCTCTGGGAGCCCTGGAGACCGTGCTGATGCTATGGAACCTGATGCAACCCTGCCTCCACTGTGACACCACAGAAGCTCAGGGAGCCCTGGAGACTGTGGTGATGCTATGGAACCTGATGCAACCCTGCCTCCACTGTGACACCACAGAACCTCTGGGAGCCCTGGAGACCGTGCTGATGCTATGGAACCTGATGCAACCCTGCCTCCACTGTGACACCACAGAAGCTCGGGGAGCTCTGCAGACCGTGGGGATGCTGGCGAAGCTGACGGAACCCTGGGCACCACAGTGACGCTATGGAACCTGGTGGAACCGAGGGGCCACAGTGACACTGTGGGGCCTTTTGGAAGCAACAGGACCCTGGTGGGAAGCCACGGGATGATTAATCCTGCACGAACCTGCTCCAGGTGGGCTCCTCTCTCCCGGCTTCCACAGGTGCTGCTAGGATCCCACTCCGGCACTGGCTTGGCACGGGCTCACGGCTTCCTTTGGCAATGGCTCTGCTCCAGGATGGCATGCTGCAGAGAATGCAGGTAGATTTTGTGCTCACTCCTGGCATGCAGCTGGACAATAAAGCCTGATCCAGCCCCCCCTCAGCATATGTCCGGCTCTGGCATTGGGGCGGGGCAACTTTGGGAGCAGCCCCAGCCCTGCTCCTGCTCCCGCTCCCGGCTGGGCACCCAGCTGCTGGGACACAGGTGTGTCCTGATGCCACCGTCTACTCCTTTGAGAAGGGGAGGACAGAGTGCATCAGGGAGTTTGGTGTGGCTTACATGCGGCAAGGAGAAGGTGCAGCCCCAAACTGGCTTTCACTTCTAGAACCTTTTGCTATTGCGGGAGCAGCTGCTGGAGCTTTTCAACCGAGCTGCAAGAGTGAAAAGTGTGATGGCATGTCTATCTGAGAAGGAAGGTTCGGTGCCGCAGCCTGTTGTGCACAATTTATATGCTGATAAGAGAAGGGGGTGCTTTTGCAACGTTTTCCTTCCTGACACTTCTGTCTCTGTGAGCTTTAGCTGCTTGGACTCAGGGATACCGAAGGTATGTGAAAGTGACTGGGATGCGAGAATCATGTTGCACAGGGAACAGGGAAGGTCAGCAAATGTTTCCTGTCCTGGCACATCTCTCAGTCTGAACTGCAGCTGCAGATGCTTCACTTCCGCCAAGGACTCTGCCACCTTGAGAGAAGGATGCGCTCTATGGAGTTGAGAAAGAAAGTGCGTCTCACTAGCTTCTTTCCTCTACTTCATAGACAGCAAAGGGGCTATGAAAGGCAGCACTGGCTTTTTGTTCTAGGACTTCTTCTTTACAAGCAGCTGCTGGATGTTTGGAAGGGGGTTTGGGATATGCAAAAATGAGAGGCTAAGATGGTAAGAGGGTAAGATGGAAGTCATCTGGCAAAAGCAGAGCTCACAAAAGGGCCAGCTGAGAAAGCTCTTGCTGCCTACAACTTCAACTGCACCCCTCAAAGCAGCAGCACACACGCTGCTCTCGGCACTTTCCTTCTCAGCTCTACGCACCATCCTAAGCCTTGCCTCTCCCACACTCAGGATCCAAAGACAACGGCACCAGGGACTGCTCACACACTAAAGGCACCAGGACAAAAGGCTCACCAGCTTGGCCTTTGCATTCCCGCTGACAGCTCCACAGCTTGAACCCAGAGAACTGCCTGCTGCCAACAGCCTTTCCAATCACTCTGAGCACCTCATGACAAGGAGTGTGGGGAATGAATCTCCAGCAGCCTCCTGCCCCAGGCTGTCCCCCGGGAGCAGCCCTGCTCCAGGCTGTGACTGCCACCTGCACAGCCAAAGGACCCAGAGCCGGTGTTACACACCACGGCTGTGCCTGGCACAGAGACACCAGTGGCCACACAAGTGGCCATGGCACTGTCCACACACAGTCCCTGCTGCTGCTCCCCCAGCCGCTGGCACCAACTCCCAGCCACCCACTCCTAAAGCCACGGGGCCCACTGGGACACTGCGGGGGCTCGTGGAAGCCAGCGGCCATTGTGACACAGCAATGCTGCACAGAGCCCACGGTGCTTTGTGACCCGTGGCTCCCAGGAGAGCCTTTGTGATGCTGGGGAACTACAAGGAAGCCTGGCTCCTCTGTGACACCACCACAGAAGCTCAGGGGAGCCCTGGAGACTGTGCTGATGCTATTGAACCTGATGCAACCCTGCCTCCTCTGTGACACCACAGAAGCTCTTGGAGCCCTGGAGACCGTGGTGATGCTATGGAACCTGATGCAACCCTGCCTCCTCTGTGACACCACAGAACCTCTGGGAGCTCTGCAGACCGTGCTGATGCTATGGAACCTGATGCAACCCTGCCTCCACTGTGACACCACAGAAGCTCAGGGAGCCCTGGAGACTGTGGTGATGCTATGGAACCTGATGCAACCCTGCCTCCACTGTGACACCACAGAACCTCTGGGAGCCCTGGAGACCGTGCTGATGCTATGGAACCTGATGCAACCCTGCCTCCACTGTGACACCACAGAAGCTCGGGGAGCTCTGCAGACCGTGGGGATGCTGGCGAAGCTGACGGAACCCTGGGCACCACAGTGACGCTATGGAACCTGGTGGAACCGAGGGGCCACAGTGACACTGTGGGGCCTTTTGGAAGCAACAGGACCCTGGTGGGAAGCCACGGGATGATTAATCCTGCACGAACCTGCTCCAGGTGGGCTCCTCTCTCCCGGCTTCCACAGGTGCTGCTAGGATCCCACTCCGGCACTGGCTTGGCACGGGCTCACGGCTTCCTTTGGCAATGGCTCTGCTCCAGGATGGCATGCTGCAGAGAATGCAGGTAGATTTTGTGCTCACTCCTGGCATGCAGCTGGACAATAAAGCCTGATCCAGCCCCCCCTCAGCATATGTCTGGCTCTGGCATTGGGGCGGGGCAACTTTGGGAGCAGCCCCAGCCCTGCTCCTGCTCCCGGCTGGGCACCCAGCTGCTGGGACACAGGTGTGTCCTGATGCCACCGTCTACTCCTTTGAGAAGGGGAGGACAGAGTGCATCAGGGAGTTTGGTGTGGCTTACATGCGGCAAGGAGAAGGTGCAGCCCCAAACTGGCTTTCACTTCTAGAACCTTTTGCTATTGCGGGAGCAGCTGCTGGAGCTTTTCAACCGAGCTGCAAGAGTGAAAAGTGTGATGGCATGTCTATCTGAGAAGGAAGGTTCGGTGCCGCAGCCTGTTGTGCACAATTTATATGCTGATAAGAGAAGGGGGTGCTTTTGGAACGTTTTCCTTCCTGACACTTCTGTCTCTGTGAGCTTTAGCTGCTTGGACTCAGGGATACCGAAGGTATGTGAAAGTGACTGGGATGCGAGAATCATGTTGCACAGGGAACAGGGAAGGTCAGCAAATGTTTCCTGTCCTGGCACATCTCTCAGTCTGAACTGCAGCTGCAGATGCTTCACTTCCGCCAAGGACTCTGCCACCTTGAGAGAAGGATGCGCTCTATGGAGTTGAGAAAGAAAGTGCGTCTCACTAGCTTCTTTCCTCTACTTCATAGACAGCAAAGGGGCTATGAAAGGCAGCACTGGCTTTTTGTTCTAGGACTTCTTCTTTACAAGCAGCTGCTGGATGTTTGGAAGGGGGTTTGGGATATGCAAAAATGAGAGGCTAAGATGGTAAGAGGGTAAGATGGAAGTCATCTGGCAAAAGCAGAGCTCACAAAAGGGCCAGCTGAGAAAGCTCTTGCTGCCTACAACTTCAACTGCACCCCTCAAAGCAGCAGCACACACGCTGCTCTCGGCACTTTCCTTCTCAGCTCTACGCACCATCCTAAGCCTTGCCTCTCCCACACTCAGGATCCAAAGACAACGGCACCAGGGACTGCTCACACACTAAAGGCACCAGGACAAAAGGCTCACCAGCTTGGCCTTTGCATTCCCGCTGACAGCTCCACAGCTTGAACCCAGAGAACTGCCTGCTGCCAACAGCCTTTCCAATCACTCTGAGCACCTCATGACAAGGAGTGTGGGGAATGAATCTCCAGCAGCCTCCTGCCCCAGGCTGTCCCCCGGGAGCAGCCCTGCTCCAGGCTGTGACTGCCACCTGCACAGCCAAAGGACCCAGAGCCGGTGTTACACACCACGGCTGTGCCTGGCACAGAGACACCAGTGGCCACACAAGTGGCCATGGCACTGTCCACACACAGTCCCTGCTGCTGCTCCCCCAGCCGCTGGCACCAACTCCCAGCCACCCACTCCTAAAGCCACGGGGCCCACTGGGACACTGCGGGGGCTCGTGGAAGCCAGCGGCCATTGTGACACAGCGGGGCTGCACAGAGCCCACGGTGCTTTGTGACCCGTGGCTCCCAGGAGAGCCTTTGTGATGCTGGGGAACTACAAGGAAGCCTGGCTCCTCTGTGACACCACCACAGAAGCTCAGGGGAGCCCTGGAGACCGTGCTGATGCTATTGAACCTGATGCAACCCTGCCTCCTCTGTGACAACACAGAAGCTCTTGGAGCCCTGGAGACCGTGGTGATGCTATGGAACCTGATGCAACCCTGCCTCCTCTGTGACACCACAGAACCTCTGGGAGCCCTGGAGACCGTGCTGATGCTATGGAACCTGATGCAACCCTGCCTCCACTGTGACACCACAGAAGCTCAGGGAGCCCTGGAGACTGTGGTGATGCTATGGAACCTGATGCAACCCTGCCTCCACTGTGACACCACAGAACCTCTGGGAGCCCTGGAGACCGTGCTGATGCTATGGAACCTGATGCAACCCTGCCTCCACTGTGACACCACAGAAGCTCGGGGAGCTCTGCAGACCGTGGGGATGCTGGCGAAGCTGACGGAACCCTGGGCACCACAGTGACGCTATGGAACCTGGTGGAACCGAGGGGCCACAGTGACACTGTGGGGCCTTTTGGAAGCAACAGGACCCTGGTGGGAAGCCACGGGATGATTAATCCTGCACGAACCTGCTCCAGGTGGGCTCCTCTCTCCCGGCTTCCACAGGTGCTGCTAGGATCCCACTCCGGCACTGGCTTGGCACGGGCTCACGGCTTCCTTTGGCAATGGCTCTGCTCCAGGATGGCATGCTGCAGAGAATGCAGGTAGATTTTGTGCTCACTCCTGGCATGCAGCTGGACAATAAAGCCTGATCCAGCCCCCCCTCAGCATATGTCCGGCTCTGGCATTGGGGCGGGGCAACTTTGGGAGCAGCCCCAGCCCTGCTCCTGCTCCCGGCTGGGCACCCAGCTGCTGGGACACAGGTGTGTCCTGATGCCACCGTCTACTCCTTTGAGAAGGGGAGGACAGAGTGCATCAGGGAGTTTGGTGTGGCTTACATGCGGCAAGGAGAAGGTGCAGCCCCAAACTGGCTTTCACTTCTAGAACCTTTTGCTATTGCGGGAGCAGCTGCTGGAGCTTTTCAACCGAGCTGCAAGAGTGAAAAGTGTGATGGCATGTCTATCTGAGAAGGAAGGTTCGGTGCCGCAGCCTGTTGTGCACAATTTATATGCTGATAAGAGAAGGGGGTGCTTTTGGAACGTTTTCCTTCCTGACACTTCTGTCTCTGTGAGCTTTAGCTGCTTGGACTCAGGGATACCGAAGGTATGTGAAAGTGACTGGGATGCGAGAATCATGTTGCACAGGGAACAGGGAAGGTCAGCAAATGTTTCCTGTCCTGGCACATCTCTCAGTCTGAACTGCAGCTGCAGATGCTTCACTTCCGCCAAGGACTCTGCCACCTTGAGAGAAGGATGCGCTCTATGGAGTTGAGAAAGAAAGTGCGTCTCACTAGCTTCTTTCCTCTACTTCATAGACAGCAAAGGGGCTATGAAAGGCAGCACTGGCTTTTTGTTCTAGGACTTCTTCTTTACAAGCAGCTGCTGGATGTTTGGAAGGGGGTTTGGGATATGCAAAAATGAGAGGCTAAGATGGTAAGAGGGTAAGATGGAAGTCATCTGGCAAAAGCAGAGCTCACAAAAGGGCCAGCTGAGAAAGCTCTTGCTGCCTACAACTTCAACTGCACCCCTCAAAGCAGCAGCACACACGCTGCTCTCGGCACTTTCCTTCTCAGCTCTACGCACCATCCTAAGCCTTGCCTCTCCCACACTCAGGATCCAAAGACAACGGCACCAGGGACTGCTCACACACTAAAGGCACCAGGACAAAAGGCTCACCAGATTGGCCTTTGCATTCCCGCTGACAGCTCCACAGCTCGAACCCAGAGAACTGCCTGCTGCCAACAGCCTTTCCAATCACTCCGAGCACCTCATGACAAGGAGCTGCAGCGTGTGGGGAATGAATCTCCAGCAGCCTCCTGCCCCAGGCTGTCCCCCGGGAGCAGCCCTGCTCCAGGCCGTGACTGCCACCTGCACAGCCAAAGGACCCGGAGCCGGTGTTACACACCACGGCTGTGCCTGGCACAGAGACACCAGTGGCCACACAAGTGGCCATGGCACTGTCCTCACACAGTCCCTGCTGCTTCTCCCCCAGCTGCTGGTGGGGCACCAACTCCCAGCCACCCACTCCTAAAGCCACGGGCCCACTGGGACACTGCGGGGGCTCGTGGAAGCCAGCGGCCATTTTGACACAGCGTGTGGAAGGATGGCTGCAATAAAGAGGACATGAAACCTAAGAACTGCCGAGAGCTGCTGCAAGCTCGGCAGCTAACCACAAGAATGATCGTGGTCAGCAGGACCGTGAGCCTGCCTGCTAGACAATGATAGGATCTTGCGGTTAGTTAAACACAGATGTGAGTTACAGCCCTAACCACAGCTGGGCAGAGCTAAGAAAATTTAACATTTAAGAATTATCCAATCAACTAAAGACAACTATGATTAGCTAATAAAGCCGGCTATAAATGTAACCGCTGAATCACTAATAAACGAAGCTTGCCTACCAATCATATTGATTGTCCGCATCTTCCCTCATCCTTCGCAGAGGACAAGGAGGAGGAGGAGGTGGCGGAGGACGAGGAGGAGGAGGAGGACGAGGACGAGGACGAGGAGGAGGAGGAGGACGAGGAAGAGGAGGACGAGGAGGACGAGGAGGACGAGAACAAGGAGGACGAGGACAAGGAGGACGAGGACAAGGAGGACGAGGACGAGGAGGACGAGGAGGAGGAGGACGAGGAGGAGGAGGAGGAGGAGGAGGAGGAGGAGGAGGAGGACGAGGAGGACGAGGAGGACGAGGAGGACGAGGAGGACGAGGAGGACGAGGAGGACGAGGAGGACGAGGAGGACGAGGAGGACGAGGAGGAGGACGAGGAGAATGAGGAGGACGAGGAGGAGGTGGATGAGGATTAGGAGGAGGACAAGGAGGAGGACAAGGAGGAGCAGGATGAGGAGAAGGATGAGGAGGAGGAGGCGGTGGACGAGGTGCTGGAGGACGAGGAGGAGGAGGGTTAAGGGTGGAGATGAGATCTTCCTCATCCTGCTCCTCCACTGCTGATGTCAGGGAATTCCCTGCAGCTGCCAACATCTGCCTTTCCTGCTGCAGGATCTGGTCTGGCAGCTCTCTCAGGCTCTTCACCTTTGGCAGCGCCGCAGCATCCTTGGAGTCATGGACTGGCAACTGGCACCTCCAGGTCACTTGCTGCTGGGATGCTTTTCTCTGGGGAAATCTTCTTGGACACGGCCTGGCTCCAGTTCTTACTTCCAGCCCTTTCCTGCCCATCTGCATCCTCAGCCACGAGCCGCTTCTTTACATCGCCGTGCCTCTGGGGGAGCAGGGACTCCTGTCTCTGGGCAAACAAAACAAAGACAACTTGTAAGAAGAGAACCTGCAGCTTCTAGTTAGAAGAGAAAGGACTATTCAATCAAGGCAGGGCCGATGGAAAAACTTTCTAAAATGGAACAAGCAGCAGAAGCACAGGAGTTTTGCAGAAGAAATTCCCCTCCCAGCACTTGGCTTAGGGAAAAAGCCTGATGTTGCTAGGAGAGACTTGAGTTCATGTCTACTATTGGGTAGCAGACATCTGAACATTTAGACTATTGGCTTTCCAGGCTCATGCTATTCAAACCTGAGAGTGAAACTATTCTAAAAGCCAGAGATGCTTGGAAGAAATGTTCCTGCTCACACCACGACTGGGGACCATGCATCATTCTTACCTTGCACCTGTCCAAAGGCCTTCCTCCGTCTGTGCTCCGGCAGTTCTCACCGGGCCTCTGGCAAGGATGGAGGCTCCTGCCACAAGTATCCCAAGTGTGGAGATCCTCCTCATTCTGCTCCTCCACTGCTGACATCAGGGAATTCCCTGCAGCTGCAAACACCTGCCTTTGCTGCACGAGGACCTTCTCTAGCACCATGGAGTTGGCCAAAGGCCTTCTCCTATGGCAGCGCCACAGCATCCTGCAAGTCACGGACTGGAACTGGCACCTCCAGCAAAGTTGCTGCTGGCAAACATCCCTCAGCCATTCCCTGACTGCAATGAGCTGGACTCCTACTCCTCTGCAAGCCTCTTCCTGGCCAGGTGCATCCTCAGCAATGAGCCGCTTCTGCTGAGAGCTGCGGCTCTGAGGGAGCAGCCAGTCCTGTCCAAAGGGCTTCCTCTGTCTCCAGTCCTGCAGCTCTCACAGGGTACTGGCTATGGTCAAATCTCCTGCCAGGAGGATCCGACCTGTGCAATTCATCCTCATCCTTCTTCTCCATTGCTGATGGCTCTAAGTGCCCTGCAGATGGGTACATCTGCCTTTGCTGCTGGAGGCTTTTGTCCAGCACCACACCCAAAGTCTTCTCCTCTGGTACCGCCCCATCCTTCTTGGAACCTTGGTCAGGGAACTGGCAGCTCCAGGACAATCGCTGCTCTGCCTCTGGCTTCTGGGAGCGCCTTACTGGAGGCCTCCTCTTTTCTCTATCCTGCTGAAACAAGAAAGGCTTCGTAACTCGACTGCTCTATGCCAGCCATGAGTTCATCATCTCTTCTGGAACTCTTTTACAGTGGACACAGAGTTTGTTTCAGCTCATTCTCACAACTTTTATCGTGACTATGCCTCATAACTCTTACAACTCTTATTAGTTCATAACCTGGATTACACATTGTCTCTGTCCAGATTAGAATTTTAAAATATACAATACAATTCTCAAGATCCTCTAGCTACAAGATGTAACCACACGTCTTTGTCCTTCTTTTATTTTTGCAAAAACATTGGCAATTGTTTCTCTCTTTTATACTTTTCCCTTCGGAACTCATTGTTTCCTGTTTTCACTCCCTCTTCTCAGAAGACTTTCCTTTGGTTTATTCTTGTACTGATTCTCCAATCTTTCCAGGCTACTTTATAGAGATGTAGCTGGTGCAACAGACACTTACTAGATAGTTTTTGTTGGTTTGATTTATACTACAGGAAGATGATAAAACACACGTTTTACATTTCCTCAGACGGCAAAAATTTTTTGCATTTTTAATGGAAAATATATTTTTCAAGTTTGGATAGCATCATTTAAAATAAATAGTTTCATTACCTGCCCACTAGCCATAACATAGATCTGTATCCATCATCTAAAAGTAAAGCCAGCTTTTGATTTGATACACACATTGAGACTTTACCCTGTAGGAAATAAAGCAGAAAAAAGATGCTATTACAGTTTTATCTTCAACTGCACATCACTTCTAACCTTGAGTGAAGGCTCTGCATTATTGAATAGAACCAATTGAGGCAGTGCAGCTCTCGGTTAACACATGATCAGAACCTCAGACTGCTAAGGAAGAGCAGCAAATAGTTTGGCTGCCACCACGAGGCAACAGCACATTCTCCTGTTGACATTCTCACGGTCAGAGTGAAACTGGAACCGAGCAATCCCATTCCTTTGCAACCACCCTTATGCTGCAGAGATGGAGCCCTGAGCTCAGAAATGCCATTTGTGACAGAGCTTTCCCAGGTGGGAAGGCATCCTCCCTTCCCAGAGGTATTGCAAGTTCCCCTCTCCCCACTCCATTCCATCCGGAAATGGAATGCTGACAATCCACAATGGTTATACACCACAGCACTGGCATGGATTCTTTTCCTTAGGCAGATCTAAGGCAGTCTGGGAGTTGCTCAGCCTCTTGTGCCCTCCTCAAGGGAGCATTTGTAACTTTTCTTCCTACAATCATCCAACCAAACAACTTGGTTACTGCTCCAAGTAATTACCGGAAGCTTTGGCTGTGTTTTCCCATTCGATTTTAGTTAACCCAATCTTTTGCAAATATTGACACTTCTATATTTGAAATTCCCAGCATACTACAGAGATTTGAGAGGGGATCTTCAAACTTGAGCGGTGACATTGACCACAGAGTAGCAATAAATAGGAAATATCAGGACAAAAGTTAATCCAATACACACCCCCAACAATCCTCCAATTTTTTTTTTTTTTTTAATTCTGGAAGAAACAAATTTAACAGCACTGCCATGCATGCAACAAAGGGACCCAGGCATGAAGATGAGCAAGCTGTTGGTCCTTCACATTCCAGTTTTCAAGGGTGACATTAGTGGGACACTGCTTGGAGCACTGCAATGATATCAAAGTAATCCCTTAAACTTCCTGCTAACTGGAAATTTCTTTTAAGATGCATAGATAATATACAGCTCATTACTTACACATACAGGCAAAAGGAAAAAACAAGTTTCACCACATTCTCATAAACCTCTGGAAATAAAATCCTGTAAACTTAACTGCCATTCTTAATTTGACAAATTGCTACTGCTATAACATTACCTGTACTGCACCTTGTCAATTGGATGCTTTTGCCCAGACTCCTTGCTCCATATATGTCATTTACGCCACAGAAAACAAGATAGAATCCCATCCCAGCAAAAATCAGTGGGAATGGAGAGTGACTTACTCGGCAACACCTGATTCTCTCTGTGCAACATGCACTACAGCTTTCTTTCGCTCTGATTGTAATAAATGAGGGTATTTTGTTCATTGAAAAGAGCTGACACAGGCCACAATGTACATAACAGGAAATGTCTTAACAAATCTATATGTAAAGGTTGTAAGTGCTGTAAGTGTACTATTGTTTAAGCTCCAGGAAGAAAAGCAGGGGATACTAACTGACCAAATATGGAAAAGGTCACCCAGAGGGCACTTGAAGAAGACTACTAGCCTTCAGCCATCGACCACCAGAAGGCAAAAAACGACCCCCTAGCAACAAGTTCACACATGCGCAGAGTACTCCCTTAAAGAAGAGTTAACAGGAAACGATCCTGCATAAAAGAAGGACTGAAATTTGCAAACCCCTGCAGCAATTCGGTGGAGCGGGGACTCCCCTGTCGCCCAGCGCTGATTTTGCTTATGCCTTGCTTGCTGTAATTAATAAATTCTCTAATTTGATTAAACCTCTTTGTCTGCCTCCATCAATCACAATTTGGTGCCGTGACTCGGATGGGAATGGTACGGTAAGACAGAGATATCGGGGAGGCGCCCCACCTCTGGTGGCCTCGGTATCTTCAGTCTTTACCTCGCTCCCACCGACGAACCTAAACTCAAGGCATTAAGCAAAGGGAACCGGTCGACCCCATAAACTTTGTGCACAGAGGTCCGGACGAAGACGCTGGAAGCGTGAGTATTTGCGGAAAAGGGATCCATTCGGTCGAGGTCGGGTATCCTGGAGTGTGGCGAGTGTGGTGTGTGAGAGGGGGGCCGGCAGCCAGACTCCCCAAGCGAGTGTGGACCCTCAGTAGTGCGGCTCCCATTGCCCGCGAGGGCGTGGGCCACGAACCAGGGGAAGCGAGTGATTCCACACACAGAACGCCTGAAGGCACTCCAGAGGATGGGACAGGGGAAAAGCAAGCCCTCTAGTTCCATAAGGTTTCCCCCAGTACCTGAGGATAGTCCGTTAGGGCTTTTATTGAATAATTGAAGGCATTATTCGAGTACACAGAATAAAGATAAGGCCAAGATGATTTATTATTGCATAGAGGTCTGGGGAGGAAAGCAGATATCACGAAACGTATTTTGGCCTATATTTGGGTCCTACGAGGACTGGGTGAGACAGGATTTGAATTTATGGGTAAAAACCAAAACTCCTTTTAGTCGAGAAGAGAGTGAATATGCAAAAATATGGATAGAGACCCCTGGGGTACTCCTGTTTACTTTAAAGGAAAAATCTGAAGACTCAGGGGCAAGAAGAAAAGATAAAAAGAAAGAGGAAGTTCCGATGATTCCACCCCCCTATATACCTCCGCAGGCCCCACAGGCACCCCCACTCCCACTCCCTGAGCAGCCCCTAGAGGAAGAAGAAGGGAATCCTGAACCTGAACGGGAGGGACCAATGACAAGGAGCAGAGCTAGACGTCATAACCTTTATCCATTAAGAGAAATGCCTATGGGGGGACCCCAACCAGGAATTGGCTTTATTTCAGTTCCCCTTAGCTCTGGAGATGTGCGGGACTTTAAGAAGGAAATGGGGAACCTATTAGAAGACCCCCTGGGAGTTGCAGAGAAGCTAGATCAATTTTTAGGCCCTAATATATACACCTGGGATGAGCTGCAGTCAATTCTAAATATTCTTTTTACTGCAGAAGAAAAGAACATGATTAGGCGAGCGGGAATGCGAATTTGGGATGCCCAACATGCTCAGGGCCCACAGGCAGATATCAAATGGCCTTTACAAAACCCTAATTGGGATCATCAGGATCCAGCACACAGAACTCATATGCAGAACTTAAGGACAATAGTTATACAAGGGGTCCGAGAGGCAGTACCAAAAGGACAAAACATAAATAAGGCCTTTAATGAGAGGCAGAGAAAGGAGGAAACTCCAACAGATTGGCTAGAAAGAGTAAGAAAGAATCTACAGCTGTATTCAGGCCTGGACCCAGATACACAGTTGGGTCAGGCACTTCTGAAAACTCAATTTGTAGCCAAATCATGGGATGACATCAGGAAGAAGCTAGAAAAACTAGAAAATTGGCAGGAGAGAGGATTAGATGAATTGTTGAGAGAAGCACAGAAAGTATATGTCAGGAGGGATGAAGAGAATCACAAGAGACAAGTCAGAATGATGGTGGCAGCAGTAAGGGAAAGCAGAAAACAAGACTCTCCCCGCCGAATGGGGCAGATGCCCAGAAAGGCCCCTAGGAACACAGAGGGAAATCAGAGGGTAGAAAGGAGGGAAGCAGTCGTATGTTTTTATTGTGGGGAGAAGGGACACATCAGAAGGGATTGCAGAAAGAGGATAAGAGATGAAAAGATGTTTAAAGAAGATTAGAGGGGTCAGGGGCTCTACTTACTGGGGACCAAGAAACATCCAGAGCCCTTGATAAAAATAAAAGTCGGTCCCCAATGCCAGGAATTTGAATTCCTGGTAGATACGGGAGCAGAAAGATCAACTATCCAAGTTTTACCATCTGGGTGTAAAGTCTCCCGAGACACTGCCCTTGTAGTGGGTGCCAAGGGTGAACCTTTTGAGGTCCCTGTTATTAAAGATGTCCTAATAGAAACCGAATCAAAAATAGGAATAGGAAGCCTTTTGTTGGCACCAGAAGCAGAGTATAACCTCATGGGTAGAGATCTCATAGTAGAATTGGAAATAAACCTAGAGGTAATTAATAAAGAATTGAGAATCAAACTATGCCCCCTTAGAGTAGAGGATGAAAAGGAGATTAACCCTGAGGTATGGTACACACCTGACAGTGTGGGCCAACTGAACATTCCGCCCTTCTCCGTACCCATAAAAGATCCAGAAATTCCAATAAGGATCAAGCAGTATCCCATATCCCCAGAAGGGAAACGAGGACTAAAGCCTGAAATAGACAGACTAATAAGCAAGGGACTCCTAGAGCCCTGTATGTCCCCTTTTAATACACCCATTTTACCAGTAAAGAAACCAGATGGATCCTATCGATTAGTGCATGATTTAAGAGAAATTAATAAGAGGACAGTGGCCCGGTTCCCGGTGGTTGCTAACCCATACACCCTATTAAGTAGACTAGGGCCAGAAAATCACTGGTATAGTGTAATTGATCTAAAAGATGCATTTTGGGCCTGCCCCTTAGACGAAAATAGTAGAGATTATTTTGCCTTTGAATGGGAGGACCCAGATACTCATAGGCGACAACAGTTGCGGTGGACCGTGCTGCCACAAGGGTTCACAGAATCACCAAATTTATTTGGACAAGCATTAGAACAAATCCTCCAAGAATATCAAACAAGAGAAAACATTACTTTGATTCAGTATGTGGATGACCTCCTGATTGCAGGAAGAAAAGAAGAAGAAGTTCGGGAGGAGAGCATTAAACTGTTAAACTTTCTAAGCTTGAAGAGACTAAAAGTATCAAAGGCAAAATTACAGTTTGTAGAAGAAGAAGTAAAATATTTAGGCCATTATTTGAGTAAAGGAGAGAAGAAAATAGACCCCGAAAGAGTGAAAGGAATCCTCTCACTCCCGCCACCAAGGAGCAAGAGACAAGTAAGGCAATTGCTAGGATTAGTAGGCTACTGTAGACAATGGATTGATAATTATAGTACCAAGGTCAAATTTCTGTATAACAAGCTCAGTCATGACGGGTTATTGAAATGGAGCAGAGAGGATGAGAGGAATTTAGAACAACTGCAACAGGATTTAATTAATGCTCCAGTACTAAGTTTACCTGATTTAAAAAGACCATTTTATCTATTTGTAAACATTGAAAATGGGACAGCATATGGAGTATTAACTCAAGATTGGGCTAGGAGAAAGAAACCGGTAGGATACTTGTCAAAGCTATTAGATCCAGTAAGCAAGGGATGGCCTACATGCCTACAGGCAGTGGTAGCCTGTGCTCTCTTAGTAGAAGAAGCACGTAAAATAACTTTTAATGGGGAACTCAAGGTATTATCTCCACATAACATTAGGGGAATATTGCAACAAAAAGCTGAAAAATGGATAACAGATTCGAGACTTTTAAAGTATGAAGGGATCTTATTAGATTCCCCAAAGCTAACACTAGAGGTCACTACACTACAAAATCCGGCCCAGTTCTTATACGGAGAACCAAATGAGAATAAATTAGCCCATGATTGCATGTTAACTATAAAAGAACAAACCAAAATCCGACCGGACTTAGAAGAAGAAGAATTAGAAGAAGGGGAGAGGCTGTTTGTAGACGGATCATCTCGGGTAATAGAGGGAAAGAGAGTATCTGGCTATGCAATCATTAAAGAGGAAGGGTCAGAAGTCTTAGAGTCAGGACCTCTAAGTAGATCCTGGTCAGCTCAAGCTTGTGAATTGTATGCAGTCTTACGAGCTCTGAGATTGCTGAAAAATAAAACAGGGACAATATATACAGACTCCAAATATGCATATGGAGTGGTACATACATTTGGGAAAATATGGGAAGAACGAGGGTTAATAAACTCTCAAGGGAAAGACTTAGTCCATCAGGAGCTAATAAGACAGCTACTCCAGGCCTTATGGGAGCCTAGAAGAATTGCTGTAGTACATCTCAGAGGTCACCAGAAAGGAATAGATTTTAGAAGTAGAGGTAATAACGCAGCAGACCAAGAAGCAAAAAGGGCAGCACTTTTGGTTATACGACAAGTTCAGGATAAGAACCAACCAAAGGAGAAATTCCCCAATAAAACTAGGTGCATTTATAGTTTTACAGAACAAGAAAAAGAGAAACTATCACAAATGGGGCTAAAAGAAAATTCAGAAGGAGAATGGAAACTCCCAGATGGAAGAGTAGCACTACCTAAATCAATAGCAGTGGAAATTTTACAAAGGATACATAGCCAAACTCATTGGGGAACACAAGCACTAGCAGACCAGTTTGCCGCTAAGTATATGTGTATTGGAATATATAATTTGGCAAAACAAATTGTTAAAGGCTGCATAACTTGCCTTAAAGTGAATAAGGCTTATTTAAGAGAACGCCCATTGGGAGGGAGACCACTAGCACACAGGCCCTTTGCTAACATACAACTAGATTTCACCGAATTGCCCAAAGTAAGAAGAAGTAAATACTTATTAGTTATAGTAGACCATCTAACGCATTTTGTCGAAGCATTTCCCACAGCAAGGGCAACAGCACAGACAGTGGTCAAAGTTCTATTAGAAAATATTATCCCTAGATATGGAATAATTGAGACTATTGACTCCGACCGAGGACCCCACTTTGTATCTAAAATCATCAAAGAAGTAATGGGAATTATGGGAATAAAGTGGAAATATCATACCCCCTGGCATCCCCAAAGTTCAGGACGAGTAGAAAGAATGAATGGAGAAATAAAGAAGCAATTGACAAAGCTTATGCTTGAAACCAAGTTGTCATGGGTGAAATGTCTACCATTAGCTTTGTTAAACATACGGACTCAACCAAGATCTGACATGGGAATCTCCCCTTTTGAGATGCTGTATGGAATGCCTTATAATGTGGGGGAACCTCAAGATCACCCAAATCTAAGAGACCAAAACATGAATCATTACATTATTACCTTAATGAGATATAGAGAAGAATTATGGAAAAAGGGCATGATAACTCAAAGGCCCCCGCTAGAACTTAAACTACATCAAATTCAACCAGGAAATTGGGTATTAATCAAATCATGGAAAGAAACCTCATTAACCCCACAATGGGAGGGACCTTATCTTGTTCTACTTACTACAAAAACAGCAATAAGAACAGCTGAAAGAGAATGGACGCATGCAAGCAGAATTAAAGGACCTGTGGAAAAGCCATCCCCCCAGTGGCAAGTAACCAGTCCTCCTGGAGACTTAAAATTGAAAATTCAAAGAAAAGACTGTAAATGAGCAAATACAAAATCGAGTATTTACCCAATCCTCTGTATACAGATGAAGGACTAATTTTTAAAAATGATGTTAGAATAAGGTGTGGGAATTCTAATTGTAGATGTTATCCTTTTGTTTGTTATATATGTATAGTATGCAGGGAAAAGTGGTGGAGTCATTGTGAAAGGGGAACTCCCCCCAGAGGAGTTTGCATCCCCTGCCGGAAGCTTCAAGGTCAATTTACTAATTGGGCTCTAGCACATGCAGTATCACGAGGAATTCTAAAAAAGGGGTCAAGTGAATGGTGGGAAATAGTATTTAAGGGAATTAATCCCCATTATTATTGTTACAACTTTAACTTACCGGCCCCCTTTGTAGCTGACATCTGTGACAGCATTTGTCGCAAACGCCTGAGGGGAGTCCAGTGTAACACTCCAGAAGTTAAGAACCGTAATTGGAACTCCTACATTAAGAGGCAAGAAACCCGACAGGCTCGATCCCAAGGACCTCCTGAAGAATACTCCTGCTGCCGAGAAGATAGTACCCCTCGTGGCCTGAAGCAACCGGGTCGACAAGCGAGGCAGAGGAGTAAAAAGCTGTGGAGGAAAGAACCCCTGTATTGGGATACTAGAGCAATGCTTGCAGAACTGCCTCAGGAGTGGGACTAGAAAGCCTCAGTGTGACCCACGACATGTGAAAGGGGGAAAGACACCACCAAACTATAGTAACCAAATAACTATTACCACAAATCGACTCCACCATTTAGCCTAGCGTAGTATTTTTCTACTAATCATGCTTTGCTTAATTAAATTGAACGGGGTTGAGACTTTAGAAGAGACACACTTTCCACACGAACCCTTTAAACGGTCATTAGTTAGGTTAAGTGATAATAGGATACTACAAACAAATACCACTGTAGGGGCACCAAGTTTTCGAGCGGGATTATGTGATCTAACAGCTATTGAACACTGTGGAAAAGAACTAAACCTAACAGGATTTTATATGTGTCCAACCGCTAATCGAGGGAAATCATACTGTAATTATCCAGGAGAATATTTCTGTGGATATTGGGGGTGTGAGACAATAGCCTCCGACTGGATCCCGGGAGGGGGACCAGACAAATTTCTGAAAGCTGGGTTCGGGCCCGTAGGGTGCACTAAGCCACGAAGAGGACCTTCTGGAGAGACGACATATATGGGGACCTGTTCCTTTATATATATAAATATAATGCAACCCACTAATCCGGATTGGTTACTGGGGAAAATCTGGGGAATCAGACACTGGGAACCCGAGAAAGATAGAGGAAACCTAATAATGATTAAGAAAGAACACGCACCCCCTGATCCAGAACTAGTTGGACCAAACCAGGGTCTAGGGGAACTAGAGGAAATAGGCAATATAAACAAAACTCAGCAAGTTGGTAGTATAACAATTACTCCCCAGAGCGAGAATCCAACTGATGTTAAAACAAATTTAGAATATAGTGCTCTATGGAAGATCATGCAAGCTAGTTATGGTGTAATAAATAAGACCAATCCAGAGCTAACTAAGGAATGCTGGTTATGTTACAACATCAGGCCGCCTTTTTATGAAGGAATAGGTGTGACTGCAAAGGCTAGAAGAATTAACGGCACAAACCCAGCACAATGTCTTTGGAAACAGAGAAAAGAATCAATTCAAGGACTGACTTTGTCTCAAGTAACTGAGAAAGGAAGATGTATAGGAAACATTCCAAAACATAAAGAACATTTGTGTGAGGTAAAGATATCACCTAAAGAAGATGAAAAACCTGCAGATTGGTTGCTCCCAGCCGCAAATACTAAATGGGTGTGTAACAATATAAGAATCACACCCTGCCTTTCACTCAAACTATTTAATTACACCCACGATTATTGTATTCAAGTGTCCATCATACCTCGAATCACGTATCATCCTAGTGAATACATGTACCAACAACACACCACAGCAGATCATCACCTAGTAAAAAGAGAACCTTTTACTGCATTAACCATAGCAACCCTTCTCACTATAGGAGGAGTTGGGGCAGGAACTGGAATAGCATCCTTAGTCACCCAGCAAAAAGAGTTAAGAGCACTAAGGGTCTCAGTAGATGAAGATCTAAGCCGAATAGAACAAGCAATTGATGGCCTAGTAAAATCAGTAAGATCTCTATCAGAAGTAGTCCTACAAAATAGGAGGGGTTTAGACTTATTATTCCTTCAGCAGGGAGGACTGTGTGTAGCACTCAAAGAAGAATGCTGTGTCTACGCAGACCACACTGGGGTAGTGATAGACACCATGACTGAACTAAGAAAACGGCTAGAACAACGGAAAAGAGAAAGAGAGGCACAACAGAGCTGGTATGAATCCTGGTTTAACCATTCACCCTGGTTAACCACTTTGTTATCTACCATCGCAGGGCCTCTAATTCTGTTAGTCCTAGGACTCACATTTGGGCCGTGTATACTTAATAAGTTGATCTCCATAGTAAAAGGGCGCTTAGAAGTAGCACATTTAATGCTCCTTAGGGCTAAATACCAGCAGATATCAGAAAATCATGAAGAAGAAATGTTAGAATTAGCTAAACAGGAGCTAAAAAGATTCAATGAACAAAAATGAACAAGAGAAAAAGGGGGGATTGTAATAAATGAGGGTATTTTGTTCATTGAAAAGAGCTGACACAGGCCACAACGTACATAACAGGAAATGTCTTAACAAATCTATATGTAAAGGTTGTAAGTGCTGTAAGTGTACTATTGTTTAAGCTCCAGGAAGAAAAGCAGGGGATACTAACTGACCAAATATGGAAAAGGTCACCCAGAGGGCACTTGAAGAAGACTACTAGCCTTCAGCCATCGACCACCAGAAGGCAAAAAACGACCCCCTAGCAACAAGTTCACACATGCGCAGAGTACTCCCTTAAAGAAGAGTTAACAGGAAACGATCCTGCATAAAAGAAGGACTGAAATTTGCAAACCCCTGCGGCAATTCGGTGGAGCGGGGACTCCCCTGTCGCCCAGCGCTGATTTTGCTTATGCCTTGCTTGCTGTAATTAATAAATTCTCTAATTTGATTAAACCTCTTTGTCTGCCTCCATCAATCACATGATCAAACACTTCTTACGGTAAAGATCACCATCCTATAGTCTGAACTACGCACTGACTTCCCTCATGGCCGCCACCCTGATCCATTCTCTGCACATTGACTGAGCCTGACCGTACCCTCTGCAACCACCACCTCCCTGGGCAACCTGTGCCAACGCCTGACCACCCCAACAGCGAAAAAACAACGTTAATCTGTCATCCCAATCCCCACTGTCTCATTTGAAGGCCACTCCCTCTAGTAGTCCCTAGGCTTCTTTGCAGAAGCCATGTGACGGGAAGGCGGCTCGCCGCTCTCCTTTGCCCACGCGGCTGGCTTCCTTCCAGGCCCGATCCCACCCCCGGCAAGGAAGGAACGCACCCACCCACACGCCCGGGGCCGCTCCTCCCCGGGGCTCTGTCAGTCCCCCGCCGGGGGCCGGTCACTGCCTCACCGGGGCTCTGTCAGTCCCCCGCCGGGGCTCGGTCACTCCCTCGCCGGGGGTCACTCCCCCACCGCAGCCCGCTGCCCGCGCCCGCCCCGCCGCCGCCGCTCCCGCTCTGCCGCACCCGCGGCCCCTCAGCGGCCCCGGCCCCTCCGGGCCCCGCCCCCGCCCCGCGGCCCCGCTCAATCCCCGCCGAGCCCCGCCCGTCCCGCGGCTCCCCATTGGTGGCGCGCGCTGCGCCCGCGGCCCGAGCGGCGCGAGCGGCGCAGGCTCCGCCCCCTGTCCCTCTGCGCGCGCCGAGCGCTCGGCCGGGCCCTGGGGAGCGGCGGCCGCGGGGCCCTCGCGGAGCGGCCGCTCCTCCGGGGCTGCGCCGCCAGCACGGCCGGGCAGGAGGGATCGCTGCAGAAACCCAAACGTTCTGCAAGAGCGGGAATCGGTGTCCAAGGACATCGTTTACACCTGCACTTGGCTCACAACATCCCCCTGCAGCGCTACGGGCTGGTTTCTTTAGGCGGCCACAGAGCCCTTCAGGGGAACTGGGCCGCCTTGACTTGTTAGCAAAGCGGCCACAGAGTCCCTAAATCCGATTGGGCTGCCTGCAGTTGTTACTAAACTCCCCACATTGCACTGACCGTTCTGTGCAATTTCCAATGGCCCCGCAGAAAAACACCTGGGGGTGCTGGCCAAGAGCTGCTGAACACGAGCCCAGGTGTGCCCAGGTGGCCAAGAAGGACATTGGTGTTATAAATAAAGTATGTAATTCGTGCTGTTATATATAAAACTAGAATGCAATCAGACCATGTAGAGACAAAGTTTCAAACCCCCCCCCCCACCAGCTTGGCTGAGAGAAAATTTTCACAACACCAAAAGAAGTTCTCTCACAATAAGTGAGGATTCGACCTAGGTGGGGTTGGATCTTATCACCGGGACATTTGCACTATGACGATTTGATCAAAGGCCACTCCCTCTAGTAGTCCCTAGGCTTCTTTGCAGAAGCCATGTGACGGGAAGGCGGCTCGCCGCTCTCCTTTGCCCACGCGGCTGGCTTCCTTCCAGGCCCGATCCCACCCCCGGCAAGGAAGGAACGCACCCACCCACACGCCCGGGGCCGCTCCTCCCCGGGGCTCTGTCAGTCCCCCGCCGGGGGCCGGTCACTCCCTCACCGGGGCTCTGTCAGTCCCCCGCCGGGGCTCGGTCACTCCCTCGCCGGGGGTCACTCCCCCACCGCAGCCCGCTGCCCGCGCCCGCCCCGCCGCCGCCGCTCCCGCTCTGCCGCACCCGCGGCCCCTCAGCGGCCCCGGCCCCTCCGGGCCCCGCCCCCGCCCCGCGGCCCCGCTCAATCCCCGCCGAGCCCCGCCCGTCCCGCGGCTCCCCATTGGTGGCAAAGCCCTAAAGCAAAGCCCTCCCTACCATTCAGCAAAGTAACTGATGTGAAACAATACCCCCTCCCCTGGGTGCCAAAGAGGGTATCAAGCCAGTGATACAGGAGCTGCGAGAACAAGGAGGAATAGTTCATACTCATTCTCCTTTCAATTCTCTGGTGTGGCCAGTACGAAAGCCTAATGGGAAGTGGAGGCTGACAATAGATTTTCGCAGGCTAAATGCCAACGCAGACCCTCTTACAGCAGCCGTCCCAAATCTGGCAGAAATCATAACATTGATTCAAGAAAAGGCTCATTCAATCATGGCACCTATAGATGTCCAAGACATGTTTTTTATGATACCTTTACAGCCAGAAGATATGGACCGTTCTGCTTTCACATGGGAAGGACAGCAATACACTTTCACTAGGCTTCCCCAAGGGTACAAACATTCCCCCACCCTGGCTCATCACGCTTCAGCCCAAGAGTCAGAAAAAATACCCAAAGCTGACAATGTGGCTGTTTATCAATACATTGATGATATCCTTGTGGGAGATGAAATAGAAGGAGTGAGAGATACCAAACAGAAAATAATCTCCCACTTAGAAAGCCTTGATTTGCAAATTCCCTCCAAAAAAATCCAAAACCCTTCACATGAAGTGAAATTTTGGGGAATTTGGTGGAAAGGAGGTATGACATGTATCCCACCCGATACCCTAACCTCTTTAGATCAGATTAAAATGCCCGAATCCAAAAAAGATCTCCAACATGCTTTAGGATTATTAGTGTTCTGGAGAAAATACATCTCAGATTTTTCCATAATTGCCAGACCTCTTTATAACTTGTTGAGAAAAGGGTAAAATGGGAATGGAGTGCTTCTCAAGAAGAAGCATTGCAATTGTTGGTTTTTGAAGCAACAGCTCACCAAGCCCTGGGCCCTATTCACCCTACAGATCCTTTCCAGGTGGAATGGGGATTTGCCTCCTCAGGGCTGTCAGTACACATATGGCAGCGGGGTCCTGAGGGTCCGACGAGGCCTGTAGGTTTTTACTCCTGTGGCTTCAAAGATGCTGAAAAAAGGTACACCTCCTCAGGTGAAGGAATTATCACAGAGGGGAAGGCAGCGCCCAAGCTGGCGAGC